>NW_010234905.1:0-1496 GCF_000690775.1 Eurypyga helias
ATCCAGAAATTTCTCCTAATTGCCTACAAACTAACTCATCAGTGCTTCCATCCTGGCTGAGTGACCAGTAGTAGACACACACTATGATATCTGCTTTGCTTTCCATCCCCTAACCCTCACCCAATGGCTCTCAAACACATCATCCTTAAATGTAAGGGCTGTACAGTCAAATATCTCCCTCACATACTGTGGAACATCTCCTTGTTGCTCTTGAACAGTCTACAGCCTTCCATTCCAAAACTCCAGCTGTAGGACTCATTCCACCAACTCTCACTAATGTCAATGACATCATAGCTCCGCCAACAGACCAACACTTCCAGTTCATTGTGTTTGTTCCTCATACTGCGTGCGTTGGTGTACAAGCATTTCAGATGGTCTTCTATATCCTCAGTACTCTCCAGAGCAGCGTAAATGTTCCCATTAGCATCATCATCCTCAAGTGGTGTCATGCCAAGCCTTGGTTTACCTTCAGCTCTCCTGATGGTACCCCTTCCCCCATCTAAATTCTAGTTTAAAGTCCTGTCAATTAGTCATACCAGCTTACAAGCAAATATGTGTGTTCCCCACTGGGACAGGTGGATCCCATCAGGCCCCATCATACTTTGTGCCTTAAAGATTTTTTCATCGTTATAAAAATCAAAGTTCTGGCAGATGTACCAGTCCATAATTCAGATATTGATGTACACCTTTTTCTTCCAATGTCTATCCTCATTAGTGGGAGGACTGAGGAAAACACTACCTGTGTTCCTAAACCTTTTGTCATTCTTTACAGATCTCTGAAATTTCTTTTCATTGACCTCAGACTTCTAGTTGCAACATCACTGTATCCATGTGATAATAATCCAACGGCTGCACTGAGCTTGTCAGTCATCTGGTGACATCTCTGATTTGGTGTCAAGGAAGGTAACAAACTTCACTGAAAAGATAGGCGAATCTGAGTATGGGTGCCTTCGTGTTGCTCAGGAGGGAGTCACCTATGATCATAACCCACCACTGTTTCTTCTCAGTGCTGGTCTTAATTCAGCTCTTCGTGTGAGGAGTTGGCTGCTGTAACCTTGGTGAGAGCGCTTGCACAAATTCCTCCTCTTCTGACTCATCAACCATTCCCAGACCCTCATACCTATTCTGTAGAGGTAGATAAGAAGGTAAGGAGGGATTCTTCTTACAGCTCCATGCAGTAACTTTCTTCCACTCCTCCTTATCCCTCATAATACTGCCTTCATCCTGGCACAAAACAGATTCTGGACCTACCTTAATAGTAGCCAGCTGAGTTGACGTGTGTGTACCAGAGAGAATGGCAGAGTACAGCTTCATTGGTCAGAAAACTGAGATGCTCCTTGGTCTGCCCACCTCCTCCCAAAGCTCTGCCCCCAGGAAAGCAGTTCCACTACATGGGTACACTTCCTACAGGTGTGCTTGCTATAATCCTTTGCATCTCAGGAGTAGCCCCGACACATCCTGCAGCCTGAGACTTAGAATCAAAAAATCATAGAATG
>NW_010234906.1:0-7378 GCF_000690775.1 Eurypyga helias
TGCTGGGGCTCTGGCTCCCGGCTGAGCGTCCCTGCCCACTCACCCCGTTCGCAGCTACCTCGCTCGGGCGGTGGTGCGGGCCTGGCCGGCGGTGGTGAAACGCCACCTCGGCTGTAATTCAGCACCCTTCGCAACGCGGTTGCCTTCCTTCAGGGTCACGTTGCCTGTTGAGCTGCTGTTTTGAGACTGGTACAAGCTACGAATTTTCTCTTTTTAATGTTGCAGCTACAGCGCAAAAATGATCATCCCAGTCAGATGTTTCACGTGCGGCAAAATAGTTGGAAACAAGTGGGAAGCCTATCTTGGCCTTCTTCAAGCAGAATATACAGAAGGGTGGGTATTATTTCTGTATGTTTTTTTGACTCAGATTTTAGATGAGATTGCACTGTGCATAAGTTATAAAGGGCAGGATCACAGCATTACGAAGCAGCTGTAACGAGGGTAAAAACTGTAGATACATTCTGCAGCTAACTATTTAAACAGAGGTTAGAAATTATAATAGGTAAGAAAGCACTCATTTCCCTACTGAATCTTTCTGGGTGGTAGTATGGAAGTTGCCATGTCATTACCTTTATACCCAAAACATTCTCAAATGTTTACCTCTGTACCCTTTTTCCACAAGTTCTTGGAAGCTAGAGGAAAAGGGAAATACAACTGAAGTTGTTTTAGCTGAAACATACAGTATGACTTCTAAGGTTGTGATTGTTAGTATTTTGCATCTCTGATAACTGCATTTGAAAGTTCAGAACTTTCCAGATAGGTCTTAAAACTTACATATTAAGAGGCATCAGATGCTTTTGTTCTCAGGTGTTTTGGAAAGATTAGATACCATGTGATACTATATATCAACATTCCTTTTTTAAAAAATACATTGTTCATACACTTCTCTTAGGTAACTTTTGCAAGTGTTAGTCCTAAAATGAACCGCCCTGCTATTTAAGCCCTTGAAGAACTGTTGAACTAATTGACATTATCAAGGAAGCTGCTGGAGTTTGACTGCTTGAGGCCAAACAACCTTTTACCATGGTCCAGCTTAGGCAGGGGCTTCCATTCAGTCATTTCTATTTTAGAAAAGTATCTATGTCAGCTGCTTCCTACAGAAAAATTACGTGTTACAGGAAATCACAAGTGCTGGATTGTGGCACTGCATCGTATGGATCTAAAGGCCTGAGTGCAGTCGTATTTCATGAATGTCGAATTCGGAAGGAGATTCAGACTGGCTTTATGGCTAATAGGTTAGTGGTAAAGAGCTTGGATAGTGTCACTTATCTTTGAGTCTGATAGCGATACCCACTGAAGACACCTGCGGTGGCTTAGGCTGGGAGAACTCACACATTCTCCACCCAACCGTAAGAATCTCTGGCAGTCGCTCAGAAGGAACTAAGTGAAAAGATTGTAAAACACAGAGTTCTTGTGGAGCAGTCTGCACATCCTTATTTGTGTATTTATGGGGAACAGGTTGTGTAACTGCATGCCCTCTTATATGGGAACTGGAAAGGATTTTAGCCTTCCTCAGGATCCATACATGGGTGGTTTGCTTTTTGAGTTATTTTGGTTTCTGTCTCTCTCTCACCCTTTTAACGTGGCATCATTCCAGGTGGTGTGTGCAGACACACTCACCTTACCTGACAATGACAGCGGCCAGTTCCTACATCTGTGCACGCTCAGGATTCTGTTCAAATGCAGCGTTACCGCCTGTGCCAGTCTGGGACAGATCACTGTCGCAGCAGCCTTGTAGACAACGGGCTGGAGCAGATGATAATCCCGTCGCTTCCAGCCTGTTACCCCTCAGTACAGTTTCAGCACGCACAGAGCAGCTGCTGGGTAAGAAAAGTGTGCGTGCATTCCTTTCCGTAGTTGATGAACTCCAAAGAAGTTGTTTTGAACCAGCTTGGCTTAGATCACAAATTTATCTTGTGAAGTAGGCAAATAGATCCTCAGTTATACAGAAGTGTAGCCACCACTGGGAATTATGGACTGTCCAGGATTTTAAGAGGAGTAACTATGACTTCCCATGTTTCAGGACTGTGTTCCTGTTACTACACTCGCACCTCTTGATTGATCAGATTTTTAACCCGATCAGCTCCTCTTGTTTTCTACAGACTGGTGTTTGTGAGAGGAAGACTGGGTTACTGTCAATAAGTAGCTGAGGTTGGGGATGTACCCCCTTTCGAGTCTCCTTCCAGCTTCGAAGACTAAATTTTATTTCCAAAAGCAAAATACTTGCATCTCACTTAACCTTGCAGTTCCATCACCTCACAAGGTGGGGTGTTTCGGAAGAGGAAATCCCTCAGAGTTAGTCTGTTAGGGTTCTGTTCCTGTGGGCTCTGCAGGTTCGGTCGCCGTGTCAGCTCGGTCAGCGGATGGTGTGCTCTTGCAGGCCGGAGAACGGGAAAACACCCTGTCAACAGCCGTAAATGGAAAAGAACATCAGCTGCACGCCCCAAACTTCTGTTTCTTAGTTTGAACTGCAGAAGTTTCCTCTGTGACTAAGCACAGAGTAATCAGTACGTCGCTTAGGAACACTTAGAAGTGGCTCTGACTCACTTCATCCGCTATTTTTTTAATTATTGTTCGTTAACAGAGATGCCCTGGATGCCCTTGGTTTGAAGAGATACTGCTGCCGCAGAATGCTTCTGGCCCACGTGGATCTGATTGAGAAGCTTTTGAATTACGCACCCCTGGAGAAATGAGCTGAAAAAAGCACTGTGCTACAAGCCATGTGGAATGTAGCTCCACTTCTGAACTTGGGACTGGACTGGAGGCAGTAAAGGATGAAAGCCACCTGTAGTGCAGCCACTGAGAGATGTTCACTTTCTGGGGAAAATACTGCCCTGAGCCACTAACCTCCAAGGAAACACAGGCAAGGTGAAGGCCACTTAACTAAGATTTGGAGATTCAACTAAATGTTTGGATGCTTCTTTTTAAATCTGTGTTTGGAGTTCTTTTGTGAACTTTCAGAGGCTTCTGCCAGCAAAAATAAATGTTTGTTAATGTAGAAAAATCGTTATATTTCATAAAAATGTTGAAATAAAGGTGGTCTTTTCCCGCAGTCTTGCTGCAGTTTCTGGATAGCTGAGTGCACGCTTGGATCTTGCAATTTATTGTGCTGGTTGGTTTGAGATTTGGAGCACTATTAGGTCATCAGTTTGCCTTTTGCGCTAGACAGGCAAGGGGGTTAGAAACACGGGGCTGAAGCTCAGGGTTCCAGCGACGGGAATGCGGATGGGTTTGGCAAGAACGAGGCGTTACTCCTGAAAGCTGCTGGAGCTAGCAGAGTGCGCTTCCCGACGCTGTTGAAGCCAACCTGCGGTCTCTCCTCCAGTTCCTATGGAGCACTGGGGCTGCTGGATTATAAAAAGCAGTGAACCAGATGGTGCAGTGCCCTTCATTTAGGTGAAACATGTATGAGTGTTCCCAGGGAAAGCACTGGCTGTGAGAACTTAGGCATGCTGGTGTGAACAGGATCAAAGTCTCGATCTTGCCAAGCACCTGCGCTGGTACGCACGCAAGCTTTCTGCTCGTTAGTCATTCCATCGACCACGTTGTGCTGCGCGTGTGGTGCCGCCTCCCCAACCGGAGAGTGCTCTCTGCTCTCCTGGCGGAACGAAACACTGAGAGGTCAGCTGTACGTGCAGGGCTCGTGAAGGTATCCTGAGAGTCCGGCACTGACCCTGCCAAAAGGGTCAGTTCCCTTCCTGTCGCACTGTGGGCTTGAAACCCGGACCACGTTCCACGCTGTTCTCTGACACGCAGAAGATGCGGTGTCTGTGGTGTGTGCAGGCAACGCCCATCCTACCTGACAATGACAGTGGCCAATTCCTACATCTGTGCATGCCCAGGATTCTGTTCAAATGCAGCGTTAGCCCCTGTGCCAGTCTGGGACAAATCACTGTCGCAGCAGCCTTGTAGACAACGGGCTGGAGCAGATGATAATCCCGTCACTTGCAGCCTGTTACCCCTCGGTACAGTTAAACTTTCGGCACTCACAGAGCAGCTGCTGGGTAAGAAAAGTGTGTGTGTGCGCATTCCTTTCCGTAGTTGATGAACTCCAAAGAAGCTGTTCTGAACAAAGCCTGAATTTCCAGAGATGGTAATTATTTAATGTGCTTACTGGGTCAAACTCGTACGCACCAACCTTAAAACCAGATTGTCTCGCAGAATAAATGGTGGGAGGGCTTGCCTTGGGCTATCACCCTGCTAATCTTTACACTTGAACTTGCTTTTCAATTATTGCAAAAGCAATAGTAGATGTTTCCCATATTCAGCAGTTCTTCCTCCAAGACATTTTAAAACCATATGCTTTATGCTAATGCACGGAGAGTTAAGCAATTAGTTCTAGCCTTCGTTTCATGGTTGGGCAGCCGATGTTCTGCACGCCTGCCGTATTAGCCAGCCAACTGCACATTTAAAAACCCCACCAACCTTCACTTCTCCTTGAGGCTGTATTTTTAAAACAGACACTGTGAAACACACGATGACCTTTCCAAGCTGTAGGACGCTTTTCCGCGTTACAGCGGAGCGTCACACGGAGACACGCGCCAGCGTGTTCACAGTCAGATCAGCGCGCCAGGCCCAGCGCTCGTTCCGTGTGCCGTACCGCGGGAGCGCAGCAGCCCGGGCTAGCAGGCCTGACAGAGGCAGCCGCGCGTTACGCCGTGCGGAAAGCTGTCCTGCACCCGTGCCAAAGGACTGGATTAGACGAGCTGACAGGACTTCATGTCTATCTGCAAAAGCAATTTTCTAATCCAGTTTTCTGCTTTAGAATAACACGTTTCATTTCAGAGCTGACACCGAGTTTGATATGAAAAGTTCGGCTCTTAAATGCTTATCACGAAGATGCAATTTGCAAAAACATAGCAGGCCTCGTTCAAAACTCGACGGAAAAAGAAAAACCACCTGGGTTTCTCTCATTACTGTTCCTCAGACAGAAAACAGGGTGCAGTGGAAGCCAATGACAGCTGAGTATCGCTCCGTCAGACGGATGTTACACAAGGAGCAGCAAAACACCCGAGCAGCAAGGCTGAGTCGCAGCAGGCATTAATATCAGCTCGTGCAGCACGTGACAACCTGTCTGCATGGCAGCTTTCCCTTCGGAGTTTGCAAATGCAGCACTCGCCCAAAAAGCCGTTTCCGTAACGTAGCAAAACAGACAGTTTACCATGTTCGTACAAAAGGTTGTCCTGAGAGTTTTGTTCTTGGGAGGGTTAAGAGCAGAAGCAGAGCTTAAATCCTGTTCCAAAAGGAGGCAGTGAATTTTTCAATGGATTTCTATAAATCCCAGCTTTCACCTTGCTCTTTGGTAACCAGGAAAGTAATTCCCTTTTCACTGTCATTCCTCCTGTGCCTGCTTCTGCAGCTGTTAATAACATGAGCATGTTGGATCTGCTGCCTAACCTGCCGGATCTCTCTGAGAAGAGCCATTAAATATGCTCACAACAACCATAGTTTTTAAAGCCCATGTAAGACACATGCATATATGCACAAAAAAAAAGAGCCTCGGTTTTCCCTAAATTATAATAAAAAGGAACTCTTAGAATCAACAGGCAGAAGTGGCAAAAAAAGAGACATTGCACTGAATATGCAGCCCTTAAATACGTGCAGAAATCTGTCAGTTGGGAAGACCGCTGAAAACCAAAAATCCCATCACTCCTCTGCAGTCATTTATTCACTTTGTACATAAAGCGTTTTGGAAATTTAAGTCTGTTCTGAAAAGGCTGTTGCAGGGATCCCGCTAACCTGGTACTGGGAAAGCAAGCAGAGTCAGGAGCGTAGCAGAACTGCCAGTCACCCCGGCTGCAGCCTCCCCAGGGCCAGGCGGCCTCGGGCAGGACTTTCACACATCACCAGCACACAAAAATAATGCAGGAGCGCCCGAGCAGCACGTGGTGGGAGATGAGGTCATCACAGCACAGAGGAGTCTGCTTGCAGAGTCCAGCATCCTGCTTCTACCTGGAGCATCAGCACCAACCTGTGTGTGCGCTTGGAAAGCTTTACGTTTCTTGAAATGACACTTTTAAACAAAAAATCCTCTTGATCACAATTCCCAGTCCATCCGCAGGAAGGAAGTGAAGCGCCTCCGTGCCTATCCGTAATGATCCTCGAGCCTTGTATTTCAAAAGGAGTTTTGCTCAGAAAAACCACCTCTTGTGAGGGTCTCACCCCAGGGTGATTGACTGAGATGTGCGCTGGGTTTTTGTTCTTCCCATGACCTTTCCACAAATGCAGCCTGGAATTGGATAGCAGAGTCTGATTTCTTGTACATGCTTCTTGTCCATGTGAAGAAAAATGAAAGCTCTGATTACATCCAGCGCACAAACCCCACAGCTGTACGTTTCCATAGAGATGCCCAACTAGTCCCGTGGCTACAAACCTACGTCTCACTGGTAATAAATTATGAGGGTGCAGAACACGAGCCACCTTGCAAATAGCTCTACAGGAAAAAACAATCCCCACCACCCCAAACAAAAAAAACCCAATAAACTTCAAAACCAAATCGCTCATCTGCAGTTTAATCCCAATAGCTTCTAACTTTGGTACTGACCCTAGCAGGAAAACGGCACTTCTGTCCTACATACAGCCATTTGAGCTTAATTAGCCAGTGAGATTTTCTTACTCTTGGGAATTCTCAGCGGAGGCTTCTCCAAAATAACCTTGTTTCCACCTGGCTCTGATGCCCAGACGATGGACACAGCCCCGATTTCCCCTTCACCGCGTTTGCGCCACGATGTACGCTGTGGCTTCGTTTCCGGATCCAGTTTTCACTCGGTGTCTCCAGCCGGCGAGGAAGCATTTTTAATTGCTCCATAGCAACGGCACAACAGCGGTGTCTGAAGACCAAGGGCAGGGAGCACGTGGCTGCGGCTTTGCCGTGCTGCACGGTTTGATGTGTCGCCCACTGAAGCCGGTGGGAGTCTTTTCATTAACTTCAGCGTAACTTTAAACGGCCTGGAAGCGTGCGGTGCCCTGCGCCACTGGAGTGTCCAGGATTAATTCATTCTGTTAAGTTCTGCTAAGAAAAGCTGTTTGAGGTGCCCAAGCCCGAGATGCTGTAAGAGAGATCTTGCTACCGACCTCAGCTGCACGCACCTCCAGCGCACGAGGCCATAAAACATACAAGAGTTATCTTTGGCTTCAGAAGCTCCAGCCACCCGGTGAGAGCTGCGAGGCAGCTGCTCCGCTTCAGGCTAGCCTTGGAAACAGCACAACACTTACACGGGAGTACATCACCGAAACCCTCATCCCTTTCTCCTCGACGCTCCCTTATGGAAATACGCAGGGGATGTAGGGAGCTTTAGGTTTCCTACCCCCAATCTTATTTCTCCTTTTCCACAAATGCACATTTTCCAGATTTTCAGTCATAGAATCATAGAATCAC
>NW_010234907.1:0-5283 GCF_000690775.1 Eurypyga helias
TATATATATATATATTTACAAATGGTAAATTCTTTTTCCTTTTCTTTTTATTAAAAGGAATTCCTTATCCTGAGTATACAACACAATGTTTGACTTGAACAAGAATATGGAGTTAATGTCTGAATTTCCAGTTTGGTAATCTAAATTGGAAGATTTCACTTTTTCTGCAAAATACATTTCAATAAAGAACTACAGTAACAACAACAATCCAGAGCTGTTTGAAACAGAAGCCACCCCTCCCCCCCACCCACATTCTACCTCACGGAGAGGTAGAATGAACTGCCTTATAAAACACTTGTCTGAAAGGGTAAAGAATGCTCTTAGCAATTTTGAAGCATCCTCTGCTTTCCAAGCTGGGTGGCCACTTCCCACTGAAACCCGGTGACTGACAGTTGTGCCAGAGGGAATTCTGCAGATCTGCTTGGAAAAAGCCTCTCAGTAAGGCACCGCAGATGGACAAGCTGCCTGGCGACTGCAGCACTTGCAGTCTCTACTGTGGTTTATCGTGTGCATCAAGCCAAAATATCAGCGGTTCCGAACCAGGCGTTGGTAGTGTCAACTGTGACTAGAATTTGCAACCATCACACATGAAGTCACCGCCATCACAAATGTGGAAAAATATTGCTGAATCAAGGGCTTCTTTGGGAGTTGCTGAGGAAACAATGCAAAGAAGTGAAAGGTTTTTTGTTAATTTGCATATCAGTCCTTAAACAGAAGGCTCTTGCAAAGCTGCACTGCCTCTCCTTCCTGGAATTCTACTTCAAGAGTCAGGAGAAAGAAAACAAACTCTTTTTCTAGAGATTACTGTATATGACTTGCTTACTATAAATAAGGACAATGGGGATAACATCTGTGAGAACAGAGCGGTGCTGTCAAAACCAGCAGGCGATTTAGCCATACGTCCTCCATCAAAATTAATACCTCTTCAGAAAATGCTGTAGTCCTTATTTTCTTTTTATTTTTCTCCTGCACAAGTAATAAACTGACTCAGAAAACTAGTGATGGATCAAGCTCTGTTCTGTTCTTTTTACCTTCTTAAACTATCTACCAGACTGCTAGATGGTGCCGTGCCAGCCCGACAGTGATTTTGTGTAACCTGTTACAAAATGTGAAGGGTGAAGCACTGGCACAGATTGCCCAGAGAAGCTGTGGATGCCCTATCCCTGGGAATGTTCAAGGACAGTCTGGATGATGCTAGGAGCAACCTGGTCTAGTCCCTGCCCATGGCAGGGGGGGTGGAAGGGGCTTGGGGCTTTAAGGTCCCTTCCCACCCAAACCATTCCATGATTCTGTGAAAATGTGCAGTACAGCTCTATAGCACAGTAAGCTCTCTAAAAAACCGTGTCATTAGAAATGAGCCATTTTGGAGGTTGGCACTGAGCAGGAGAGAACACTGATCGAGTAACACATCCGAATCATCCACCCCAGCTTACTGAGATGGCTTTTCTGAATAACTTCTGATGGGGTCGAATAGTCATTGCCTGGCCACAAGTCATTCATACCAAATTTGAAGATTAAAATGGCTTTATAGATGATTGTAAGGTGTAAATCAAAACCGGATTTATTTTGGAAAGTAGGTTCCAGCTTTTACTACTAAGTACCTTCTACTGCTTCAAGATTTGCCCACGATTTTTAAAAAATGGCTTATTTTGGCAGCATAATTTCATGGTTTTCACTAAAAAAATTAGTGGTTTCTATTAAAACTCTTAGTGGTTTCTCTTCAAAACCTTGAGTTGGAAGGCCTGTTTCTTGTCAGGATTGATTTTGAGGTCTGCGTATTACTTTGTGCATATCAATAATTATTTTACTTATATAATACCAGCTAGCCAAGGATCTCAAAATACCCAATTAAAACTCCAAGTATAATTGGTTAGGCATTTTGCCGCTATAGACTTGGGGAATACTCTGAGTGATAATGCTTCTAGAATAATTATGCTCACATTCATTAAAATATATATTGGCAATGATAATTAGTGGTATATTTACAATCCTGCTGTACAGCAGAAGAAACGTTGAGTGGTCAATCTTGGAAAAAATCTTTCCTACTAGTTAAGGATACCCAAATAGACGAGTCTCTTTTTTGATTCAGGATCTGAATTTCCTGCTTAATTTTTAAAAACAAGTAGACAAACCAATTTTCCCAAACATGTCAGCATGCCTTCTTCCATGCCTAAATAGAGGAATTCTCGTTTTGTAATATTTGCTCAATATTGGGAACCATTTACAAGCTAGATGGGCCTGCAGCTGCGGGAGTGTGTAGTGATAAGCTTCCAATGCTCTAGCATGTGACTTGTTAGAGAGAAAGGGATGGCTGGAGACATAGCCATCGCTTCTGAGCTGGGATATATGACCACACTCTGCACATCCTTATGTGCAGAGTGTGGTCAACTCAGGAAGGTTTTGGTTCTTGTAGGCAGGAGACTGGATGAGAATATGAGCCTGTATGAGCTGTCAGACTGATATGATTAGGTCATTGTTTTTCCTCCAAGAATTTTAAATTCACCACCACCCCCCTGCCTTTTTTTTGGTGATGTTAATTTTTCCCTTTCTATGCCACTGAAGTTGAGCCCATATAGCACATTGCTGGGGGAGGAATCAGATTGTTGTTAATCTTCTCTCATCATATTCACAATAGCTAATTTAGCATGGCACTTACTGGCATAGTCCCAGCTGCGTAAATTGGATTCATTTAATCAGGTTATTTACTTTTCTGTGCCATACTCTGAATGGGTAGAAGTTGCCACAGTCTAGCTGCAAGGGATGCCATCATCTCTTCGTGTCTCCTCACAGTTTATTGGTTAAAGGCATTTTGTTACGTGCTCACTGTTTAGAAATAAACTTGCTGCTCAGACCGATGTAGCAATCGTTACATGCCATCACTGGCTTTTCAAAATGGGAAGGATTTATCCAGATCTCTTTGGCTGTAGAAATAAATCTGTATGCAAGCAGGAGATAAATTTGATGGTAATACAAACTGACTGTGTCTTCCAAATACACTGATGATGCTGTGATTTATGATGTGGTGGTGCATGAATGTGTGTAGCTTTGCAGGTAAATACATCGTCTTTCCTGGTAAGCTGGAACCAGGTTTGAAACAAAAGCTTCTTAGAACACAAATGCTTCCCAACATTCAATAGTACTTTGGCTTCAGTCCTTTGGTATGGATTCGTACAGATCTGAATTCTCATTGCAAATCTCCTACTCCAAGGGCAAGGGAATAACACGTTTTTCAGAACTATAAACAGTGTTACCCCATGTGTCTTGAATGACACAGGGCGAATGTCCAGTTTATGCGTATGTATCTATAAATAAATAAATGAATAAATGAATATGTGTAAGTCAGCTCTTCTGTAGAGGGGACCCAAATTTCATGAACTGTAGTTTATTTCATTTGACCACAAAAGGATTCCCTGAATGATTGCATAG
Source organism: Eurypyga helias (assembly GCF_000690775.1). Lineage (NCBI taxonomy): Eukaryota > Metazoa > Chordata > Aves > Eurypygiformes > Eurypygidae > Eurypyga > Eurypyga helias. Next base: position 3,427 of record NW_010234907.1, read on the forward strand.
TATAGGAGAAGATTTTGTCCTGTAAATATTGGAATATTTATATGAATATTAAAACTTTTCCCATTTTGTTTTTATTAAAGGAAAACCACTGCAGAAGAATAAAAATCCTAGGGGACTGTTACTACTGTGTATCAGGACTGACCCAGCCCAAAACAGATCATGCCCATTGTTGCGTTGAAATGGGACTGGATATGATTGACACCATCACGTAAGTACTGTCCATGCTGAACCCAGACAGGAGTGCTGCAACAACTTCCATGTGGCACTCAGGATGTTCGCAGTCTGCTAGCCTGCCCACTTAGCAATTCCCACTGTTGCATTTGGGTCACAGGATACCAACTTCTAGGCTTCTTTCTAGACATCGATTTCCCACTCCATTTAATTGCTATGAGGAAAAGTATGAGTGTGTAGAGGCACATACACGTACAAATTAGACAACAGAAAGATACTGGAAAACAACAGATTATTCCTCTTGCCATTTGCCCTAAAGAAAGAAGTAAAATTTCTTGTTTTACAGTGGTAAATGCTGCTCTTTTTGCACACCAGTGTGTAAACTCAACACTAGTCCTGATGTATGCATGTTGTGTATGTGTATGTGTTCTCAAAATGATAGCTGGCTGATTTCTCCTTCCTCTGTGTCATGTTTGAACCTTTAATTTAGTCTGCTTTCCAGAAATGTAATGTGAAATGCACTTTGCTGATCTGAAGAATTTTTTTTTATGCTTGAGAGCTCTGCATTGATCATGATTTTACCAAGGCAAAAATTGTGAGTATGAGAGACCTGTGAATGAGCTTTTAGCAAGAGCTGGAAATCTTCCTCATTACATAGGAGGGAAGGGATAAAGATGGGAAATTTCTTCACTGCTGCATTCCCCTGTGTGTGTGCAAGGTTTATGGGGAGGTCTATAGGAGGAAGTGTACACCTGTATTAATTGCATCTATAAATAAATACTGGTCAGCGCAGTGCTATTACATGTGGACGGAGCTTGCACAAGTGTCTCATACCAGGGGGTCAATCCGTTCTGTACTGGAAAATGTTTAGCCACTGTTTCCAGTAGCCAGTTTTTCTTTCTCTCTCTTGTATCTTTTATGTCTTCCATTTGTACATGAGGTTGTTTATGCACACATTAAAGGGCTGTCAGGCATTGGAAGGGGCTACCCAGGGAGGTGGGGAGTCACCATCCTGGGAGGGATTTAAGAGATGTGCAGACGTGGTGCTCAGGGACATGGTTTTGTGATGGGCTGGGCAGTGCTGGGGTAACAGTTGGACTCGATGATCTTAAAGGTCTTTTCCAACCTGAAGATTCCATGATTCTGTATATGCACACAGAGAACATATTTTTCCAAAACCAAATTGTGCTCATTTCTGGAGAATGTTGGTATTGTAGAAGAACGTACTATGATCCTGCCACGGAGTTCACTGTAAGTTTTGCTCAAGAGAGTTGGGTTTATCTCTATGGAAGTAATTCCTGATAGTTCAAGCCCTGCTAGTGCATTAGGGGAACATGGACATTACCACATTTTTTTGTTGTTTTGTACCAAAAACCTTAAGCTTTTCAATGAACCTGGATTCATTGAGCTTTCTTTGCAGAGGACTTGAAACTTAGAAAAAAGGAGAGAAGTACTTAAAGCAATGATTCTCATTTCTAGCTCAATCCATGTGTTTTTATGATAATGTTCATTTATAAAATATCTCAGAGTGCAAAGAGTTGGGTAAATGAATCCATCTTCTCCCTCTCATTCAATGCAATTTCATTATCTCTGTAAACCTGGTAAAACTGATAACACACTTTGTAATCTATGATAATATATGATAGTCTATGATACTATAAAATTCTAAGAGAATATATATATTCT
>NW_010234908.1:0-12004 GCF_000690775.1 Eurypyga helias
TGATTCTATGAATGTGGATCTCCTCCCGGTCTTACTACACCCAAGTTCCCCTAACTCCAAGCAGCACACACAAGTGTGTGTACATGTGTTATAAACCAAAGAGTGCAGTTCTGAACAAGAACAAAACAAAAACCCTTATCCCCTGCCAACAGGCTGAGAACAGCAGATAACACCAAACCAAACAGGTCTGCTCTCAGCCGAGGTTTTGTACCTCAAAGGAAATAACAAGCTTCACTTAGTTTTTTGTTTTGCTTTGCTTTGTTTAAGTTGCTTGACTTCTGCTAAAGCGTAACAGTGCCAAGTTTAAGGGACTGCTTCAGTCAAAAAGGCCTGCCCCAGCATCTCCGAGGGTGGTATGTGCAGCAAGCTATGAAAGTGAACTCTGCATACCAGCAACACAAACCACTGGCCTCTGCAGGGTAAAAAGTACAGTCTCTGCACAGTTCTGCAGGGGTTCTCCTTCAGCTCGAGAGCTCTAAAACACAAAGATATGAGTCCTGATAGTCTGCACAGGCCTAAGAGCTATGAAGGAAATGAGACCACCAAAAACAAAGTACCACGCTTCCTTTCCTGCACGGGAGCTGTCCAGGGAAGCTCCCCAAGTTCATTTCCAAGAGGAAAGACAGTTCTCAGTGTTTCACCTCACCACATTCACCTGCGCAGGGAGTTAAACACCATTAAACCAACAAAAATTAGCGTAGATTCCGGTTGGTTTACTAAGCCTTCAGTTGTGGGTTAGTCTGTTCTTTGAGCTGCTTCCATTGCCCCTAAACAGCATCTTAAAAGGCTCCAGAGTGGAGATAGAACTGCTCTGGGAAACTTATCAAATCAGATCTGGAAACATCAACCACCAATTAAATAGTCTGAACACTTAAGAGTTATCTTGGGGGCAAAGGGAAAAAAAAAAAAAAGGCAAACCACTAACTCCAGCTGAAAGAGTTTTGTCTGTGTAAGAAGCAACAGTCCCAACCACTCAGATTCCATCCCCATTCTGACCATTGTAAGTGGCTGCAGGAAAGAATCACAGCTTCCAAACTGTGGCAAAAGTAGATGGCACCTAGATAGTATTTCAAGACAGGAAACCTGAAACAGGCACAAATATCAGGAGGATCAGCTGAAACCTGTATCTCCCAGATGAGATGAGCAGATGGAAAATTAGCCAAGCAGGTGTATTTGCAACAAGGTCAGGAATTTAAGAGTGACCATACTCAAGAGAAGATCGTGACAGTGACAACTGTAAAAAGTCAAGAGAGCTCAGAGGTAAACTGAACTTACAGGAAACATAGCTTCTCGTTTTACAAACACTTATAGTTTCTTTACTTAAAGTAACACTAGATGAGGAAAACGGGCTGCGTGTCAAGCTCTCCAAGGACAGCATCCTCCTGCCATAGGACAGGAACACTCTTGAATATTCACATGTGGCTGGGCAGCAGCCCCATAAAATCACCCACCCACCTCCTCTCCTCGCAGAGCGAGGATGTACACCACTTGCTTCCTCCCAGCGAAGGCTGAGGCCTCACAGGTTTGGTCCTGCTGCCAGAGGAAAGCAGCACTGGGAGATCAAGGGAGGTTCTGAGTTCAGCTGGTTCATATTCACATCAACACCAGTTCAGAGCGGAGCGGGTCAAACTCACATTCAGTCCTGTTCCACACAGCCAGCCTGGGGCAGGGAGTTACACACACTGCTCTACAGCTCCAGAAGTCTCAAGGTTCAGGCATGAGGCTCTGCATTCTTCCAACAACAACCATTTAAGCAGCAAGAAATTCTCCACACAGCTCACATTTGAGCTGGAAAGAATTTGGTCACCACAACATAAATTTGCACATATAAGCAATCCAGTCTGCATGTTCTATTGCCTTACAACAAGAGGAGCTCCCATTGCTGGCCAGCAACAATCTGTTCGGCAGCTTCACGCTGAGCAAGTTCGCCGGGCAGGGAAAGCGTCTGCTTTGTGCAGGGTACAAAATGCCACTGCTGCAGAACTGATTTGGTGGGAGATAGGAAGGAAAAAAAAAAAAAGGAAAGACACCCAACAGCTACAAAGATATCTCCAGTCATGCACATCGACTACACCATCAAGGCTAGATGATCTTTAAGGTCCCTTCCAACCCAAACCATTCTATGATGGCAAAGATCTACATCCTGTACTGCAAAAAAGCCCGAGGTGTGCGTGTGTAACCCTGCTTTTGGCAACCCCTCTCACTGCCAAGAAAGCAGCAGCCCTCACAGCCCCACCTGCAGCACTGCTTACGCCCTGGTCTTTCAACACCCCCAACAGAGCATCCAGCACATCTAACATGGGACTCCTCCCCAGCTAAAGCTCCTGGGTCAGAGTCTCAGCACGCGCAAAGCCTGGACACAGTTAGCCCTGCACAGATTTACCATAGCCGAGAGTCCTAAGGTGATTATCCAATATTACCAACGTAAATATAGGGCCCTTGCTTAGTGTCACTGCTGCAATACCAAGGCCGTGACAAAACAGATTTAGATTCACAGGCTCCACCCTCTTGTAGGTGCTTTTTTAAACAGGCAGGATGTCATAGTTAGTGTGGCAGTCATGGCCACGAGTGCCTAAACCACGCACAGTAACACAACCAGAAGCGTCACGCAACACAACAGAAGAATGGTCTTTAACCCTCCTAATTTTGGGAGAGCAAGACTGGTTGGGTAGGGATTACCGAGGTTTTTTTAGGTGAACACTTAGTTTATTAGCTATGATGCTCACAACTGCAAACAGCCACAAAATATTTATATAGTCACAAGCATTTCCACTGCACTGATGACACAGAAAAAGCTTAACAGCCTCTTCCTCACTCCACTGGGGCTTATTTTAATAGGGCTGATTTAAAGCTGTTCAGCTTCATTTCCTTGCATTTTCCAGGACCCTGTCTCATAACAGATCTGTAAGAGCCACTCCTCGCCCCTAGACGATACCCTACAACTCCCAGCCAGTTCCACGGAGAAAGCTTTAAATCATAAGGCAGCCGAGAAAGGAGGGGGGAGAAATGAAATTAATCTCTGCCATGCAACAGCATATTAGAAGTCTAAAATAATCAGCAGGCAAGATCCACCCTGCGCATTAACTCTGCATTCCCTTTCGAAAACCTCTAGTCCAGGGCAGGGATGGCTTGTCACACTACTCATCCTCCCAGAAGGCAGCCTGGACACCTTAATTTCGGGGTATTCAAGTTTCACAGTATTTGTGACACCAATTTCATAACAAATAGCAGCTCACTAAAGGCTTTGGAAGCCTACTGGCTTTCCCAGCGGGAAGCACGTTTACATGTTCACGTGGGTAGATTTGCTAGGCATGTGCTCCGCTCCCGTGTTGTGCATCCACGCCATTCCTGCCTGACAGGCAGACTCGGAACCCCAACGCTGACGGAGCAGTGTTTTATTACTGTGCAGCAAGATACGCTGCCTCCAAGTAGATAACCTGGCAAAGCAGGCTCAGTCCCTCTCTATTGTGAGAATTTCAGTCCTCGAACTTCCACTGTAAGACTGAAAAAGAAAAGAATTAATGGGTCACGAATAACTCGCAGCTTAAAAAGAAAAAAGCATTTCTTTAGTTATCAGTCATCCCTCTAAAAAGCACATTTCAGCTGCTATTCTTCCAAGCAGCTGCTAACAGCATCCGAGACCTCGCTCATCTCCGAGTGAAATCAGCAGTGGCATAAACACGCTGCGGAGCATGATGGGTTTTGAGCGAACACGACTGGAGCTGCAAAGCCAGCGAGAAGCTGCAGCAAGTGCGCTCGGCTGAAGAGCTTCACGGGCAAGGCGAGGAAGCGGTGAATCACGTCGACAGGAGAGGAGAGAAAAACAGAACTTCTTGAGCAGAGAGCAGGTTGTAGCTGGAGGTGGGGAGGAAGGAGAAAGCATGAGCTGGGCTGGTTTTTAACTGGACTGGCTTGCGAGCCAGAGTGGGCTTACTGGAGACCTTAAGTGCTATGGTAACAGCAAACTCCATTTGGGAAGCAATTATGCAAGGATCCAGAGAGAGCTCATGGCAACAGATAAGTTAGACATTTAGGAATTTTGATTACTACGGCAGCACCCAGACATGCCCAGTGAGCAAAGCAGCATGAAAAACACAAGAGAAACCTTAAGACATACCTCCCAGGAAAAGCTCAAGCTTAGAGCGAGCACCATCCCGCAAGAGCTTCCCAACAGCGTACGGAGGTTCGTCAAACAAGTCTTTTCTGCTTAAACCCAGGAATCCAGGCTTCAGCCTTTTCAGGTCTCCCATATAACTACAGGTATACTGGAGCCACAGAGGTGCCATCTCACTGAGTAACAGGAAAACACAACTTATGGGCTGCAAAATATTCCTCCAGAAAAGGGTATGCTAATCAAGCCCTGAAGACAGCAATGAACTTTTCAACTCCTCAGTACATGCCAAGCGTGGAGAGAGGCATCTACTATCCCATCAGGCAGCTCTCAGGGATTTGAAACCACCAGGTAGAGACAGGAACACACAGTGTCCATCACCCAGCACAGGGAAAAAAGCAATCAGTTTTTAAAAATCAGCCCTACGTGAAGCAGGGCTTTGAGTTTTTCCACATACACACAGGTGAGGAAGGAGAGAGATGAACAGGCACATGCCTGTCTGTTCATTTGTCAGATGTCGAGAAACAGGAGAGGGTTGCAGGGGTCCAGAACCTGCAGTCCTGTGACTGCTACTCACAAGGTCCATAATTATTAAGGATTTAACTCACCAGCTCACGTGAACTTACACAACCGCCCGAGAATCCCAACTTACATATAATATACCAATATGTGCATTTCTAGCCTAAAGCTTCAAGGGTACATCGTAAGTGCTTCTTAAGTTTAAAAGAAAAGCAGAAGGTAGAAAAGCACCATCTGTCCCACTCCAAAAATAGCATCATTTTAGTTTTAAAACAATCCAATACATGTTTAATCCGGTCGCGTGTTGAACGCTGGGTGAGCAAGGTTGAGTTTGGGCATTTCCCGCATCCCCAAAGAACATCAGACCGTGTGTCGATTGTCGTGATCAGCTGTAAGATGAAGAAGGCTTGCACCTAGTGAGGAGTCTTTCTGAACAGGTCTCAGACGAGCGCATTTTGGTAGCAAATGCAAACACGGAGCTTCCGCAGGCCCAGGCAAGGGCAGCCAGGCGTTGGCGACAGCCTCGGTTCTGTGTTCATGTTCTCTGACACTGGCCCTGCTCCATGATAAAAGTTCCTCAATACTATGGTGACATGAATATTAACGACCCTGTGGTTAACACCCCAGACAAGGAGTACATTTGCATTTAATACAAGTCTTCATCCCTCCTTTCCTACACAGGATTCCTTATCAAATCGCTACATCTTCACGGGCTTCAGTTTCTCATTTGTAAAATAATTTGATGAGCCTTCTCCCCACCAAAAGCAGTTTGTCTACTTGGCAGAGAGGAGAATGGGAACAACACCACACAGAACAAGGTGTAGGAGACCATGAACACGGGGTCTTTATTTTCCCTGAAGAGCAGAGACAGCACAACAGTTCAAACTACAACTGGCAATTAGGTGTAGAAACAGAAGGGTAAACTCATATTCACCAATCTCTAAGTGCATCCTCTAACTCAAAATCAACAGGTAAAGGCATGGAGAAAGGTTCTGACTTTCAGCAGAAATTTTCTTGCCAGAAATACACCCTCAAGGCACCCCAGGAACAAGGTCTGACCCAAGTCTGTACAGCCCCATCCCTTTCTTCTCTGCCATACCGTCCCTCCTCACCCTCTGTCACTCCACACGAGTGCACTCCAAAATGCACTGCTCAGCAATGCATTTTTTTTATTTCCTTCTAAACATAATCAAACAAAAAACCCCATAACAACCAGCAGGAGCTCACCAGTTGACAACTGGAGCTGGCTTCTCGTGTCATCTTACATTCGCTGACTTGTGGAAGGGCTGTAATGAACACGCAGCCACCAAAAGAGGGCTGAGGTCGGAACACACCCAACTCTGCAAGCAGTGCTGGCTGAAATTCCCAGGGAATATTCAGGGCACATCAGCTGGCGTGCACATCACCTGCTCCCCAACACGGCAGCGAGCATCCTGCTGACACCGCCTGCTGCAAAGGGGAAATGGGGCTCAGAGATGTCGGATGGGTTTCGCAGGTACCTCTCGGGCAAGGTGTCTAACGGGACATTTGCCGAACTCCAGTCAACACAACAGGGATCCTACGAAGACAGAACCTTCCCAACCCAGCCAGAGCCATCCTTATCTCCCAACCCTCTCCCCAAAGAGACATGGCTCTTCCCTCCACCCAATGTCTCCTGCCTGTTTGCGCTAATAACCAGCAATCCCAGAGGGCTGGTTATTCCTTGTTTATCCATCTGCTCCACGCACACTGGGCGTTTGCCTGCCTAATGGGAGAAACTTCACCATCCAGCTAAAGGCGGCAGGTGTGTCGGCACATGAGTACAGGCACGCACACACGTGCTATCACAGATCCTCCTCCAAACTTAAAGGGTATTTTCCTTAAGAATTTCACCTCATCTTTCATGCCACAAATCGTTTGCCTATCCTCTTCCTGCCAAAGGTCACCAAGAGAGTTATTAGACCAGACCCCAAGGGTCGACAGCAGCCACAAATATCTTCATGCGAACACACTGCAGTCATAAGGCAGGGATTTCCTATCGATCCAGCTTGCCCCTCCGAAGCCTCAGCGCTGGAGAGGTCTTTATTTCTGAAGCGCTTCACAAGTCAGAAGCGATTAACCCTTTGGGGGCTCATGCCAGGTAACCAACGCATCGCTGACGTAGCAGGCAGGTCACACAGAGAGGGCACGTAAGGCAACAGGTCCAGGTTCTGTGCTCCTCTCAAATCAGCACTATTTGTGTGCGGTTTAGGTGTTTAAAACACTGTTTCATATCACCTAGCTTTGTATCACTCACTCCTGCAACATCCGGATGGCTTCCACGCACAACCCAGGACAGCGGTCCCATCGCACACGCGGGTACACCACATCTAGCCGAGGGTTCTGCCGGCTCCCGACGGCGCTTTCAGCAGCAACTGATGCTCAGGAAAAGCTGCACAGACCAGGCCACATCGTGCTTCTCCGGAGCATCCAGCACTTCTAAGAGACAAGCTCCAAGTTTATTTTACTGCTGCCATTAGAGCTGTGGAGCAAAAGCACATCAACCTTGCAAGCATCATCTAGCTTACAGAAGTGAAGGAGATAGAATCAGAGAATGGTTTGGGTTGGAAGGGACCTTAAAGATTATCTAGTTCCAACCCCCCTGCCATGGGCAGGGACACCTTGCCCTAGACCAGGTTGCTCCAAGCCTCATCCAGCCTGGCCTTGGACACTTCCAGGGATGGGGCATCCACAGCTTCTCTGGGCAACCTGTCCCAGTGCCTCCCCGCCCTCTGCGGGAAGAACTTCTTCCTGATATCTAATCTAAACCTCCCTGATTTCAATTTATACCCATTACCCCTTGTCCTATCACTACAGGCCCTTGTAAAAAGTCCTCTCCCAGCACCCTTGTAGGCCCTTCAGGTACTGGAAAGCTGCAATGAGGTCTCCTCGGAGCCTCCTCTTCTCCAGGCTGAACAAGCCCAAATCTTGCAGAGATACAAGCTAAGATCTCAGCCGAGTAACAGCTGTGCATTCAGACAGCTTCAGAAGACCGTGTATTTCACTCCCCCACCCTCGAGAACAGCATGCCAGATGGCTTAAGTTAACACAGGCACCTTTTGGGGTGACCTCCCCATTACAGCCCTACGAACACCAAACAGGAAGTAAACCCAGCACGTTCCTAACGGAGACTGAAGGCAGATGAGATCTACCTGTCCCCAGCACAGCACCAGCTAGACTCCAGCTCAGCTGAGGTGGATGTACACGCACGCAGCGTCCCTGCTTGGGGGACTCAGCTGCTGATGGCTTCTTTTATTTTTAATCTATGAGATCACCCGTCACCGGTACGTAATTTGTCTGCAAAATCATGAAGCGAACCAGATGCTATAGCATCTTGTTCCAAAAAAGTCTTTAATCCAATCCTGTGACACATGGCCCGGGGTCCTGATGTCAGCATGGGTTCTGCCACAGAGCAAGCGTAAATTTAAGGCCAGATCACGTGTGTGCCAAGAGCACGCCCATTTAAAACACACAGAGGCAGCGTTTGAGAGGAAACACAGACTGCAATTAAAGCGCTCAATCTGGAAGGCCAGAGATCAATCCCTGACTTGGCCACGCATACTCTGCATTGCTTCACCTTCACATCTCAGTGTATTATTTCCAGGCAGCCCTGAAAGGAACGGAAGGACATTTTCAGAGACTGTGCCAGGGCTCAGATACGCTGGCAACAGGATAGCGAGAGCTCCTCACATTAGAGGAGCTGCAGCAGCTCTCCGCTTTCATTCTACCGCATCGTACTGTAGGTAGTCCACAATAACCTTCATCTCATTTAGTGGCAATTCCTGGACCTCCCACAAAAGGGGAAAAGTTTCCATAATGATAAAAAGCCACAAATGACAAAGAATTACCTTGAAACTGCTTTTCACTTAAGCATTTCCAAATCTTTTCCTTGTGCTTGTTCATCACTGTCAGTGTTGCTCCTACATTTGAAAAAGTACAGCAGCCAGAGGCTGACGGAAGGAGGTACATTTCCAACACGACACCCCCACACGGACACGCTGCGTGTCCCCCATCCAAGAAAGAAGACATCCTTTCCCGAGAAACTTACCCATTCAGTCACCTCTCATCGTCAAAAGAGAACTTCTCCATAAACCAAGTTTGCCTATGGCGTCTTTCTCCTCCAAGACCTTCCCTCTCCTTCCACACGTGAAGCAGGAGTAAACACCGAGCACAAACGGAGGCCAATTGGTTGTGACTTTCCAGAAGAGCAGCAGCAAGTCCTGCAGCTGGCAAGCTGCTGCAACAGCCCCAGCCCGGCCAAGTCACTACTGTCGCTGAAAAAAGTCACCTTCAAAGGAAGCAGCTTCGAGCCTCGGTGCAAGCACGCAGCACCGTCAGTTCTGACCCCTTATTAGCCATGATTAATTAATATAGGTGGAAGGCAGCAAGTGCTAAACCCAAAGTGGATTCCAGCTTGTCTTCAGCACATTTATAACTTACCACCTGCTCTCTTCAACTGCTGACAAGCTCCTGGGCGGAGGGGAGATGGCCCAGGACAATAAAAACATTATGGCAGTACAGACACAAAACGTCATCGCTGGTGCTGGGAGGTTCGTAACCTGTTTGTACGTAACTAGTACAACACTTGAGCAAGACCCACGTTGGAGAGTTAAACCCCGTGTTTTCCCCAGCCAGAATCCCAAACCCAAGTTTTCTTACGTTAAGCAGACAACTTCGTAAGGCCGTTGCAGGACGGCTTGAATTAGAGACTATTTCGTTTTAGCACAGAAGGCTCTTTCCTGGGAAGAGAGCTGCAGAGAACTCATCCTCTCCGCCTGCTCTGGGCTAACACTGCCATTAAACCTGCTTTTAGCTAGCGCAACCGTTACGTAAGGGACTGGCCACCCTGGGTACAATCCCAGACCCATTCTCCGACACGTTGCACGTATCTGGCCTGCAGCGAGGCCAGATAATGCCAGTCTCCTACTTCTTCCACAGCTAAACCCACCAACACCTGCTTTTCCTTCCTGATTTCATCGAGGGGCACGGCGCACACCCTGCTCCAGCAAACCCTGTGCCACGAGAAGCACTGAAGTGCTCAGGATACCTCAACACTTCCAAAATAACCCACGTGGGATTTTTCACCGTTTTGCCTGGCTTGTGTACTCAAAACCAGCCTGCTGGAACACAGCAGAGCCAACATCCCACCCACCCACCGCACAGAGCGCGGTGCGCTGCCTCGTCTCACAACGTACACAGGAAGAGCAGTGGGGAAAATGAGAAAAATTAAAAATCACACCTCCCATTCCAAGAGGAGAAATAGTTTAATTCCTAATCCAAATGTCACTGCTCAGATGATTAGCAGCTGTCACTCGGGAGAAGCCAGAAGGCAGTAAGTCACAAAACACATTTCAAAGGGATGTCTTGAACCCAACCACACTGGAATTGGGTTGAGGATCATGTAAATCCACCAAATTCACCTCGGATGGGGTTTGTTTTAAAGCAAAGTTATTTCAGAAGCAGCTCACGTGTAATTTCCGTGCATTATAGTGACTTCAGGTTACGGTGCTGCACGCTCCAGGGAAAGGGAGCGCTGGGGGTAAGCCAGGCAGGGGCCAGCAGAGTCCTCTGCAATCAGCCCAACCACACATTTCGGCAGCTCGGGGGAGGAGGGCACAGGTTGAGCATTGAGCCTTACCGAGCTCTTCAGACACACGTTGGCCCGCAGGTCTGCTGAGGATACCAGGACAAAACCTTCTCACAATGTCTGTTTTTTCAAAATGGAGCAAAATATATAGCTGGCAATTTGAAGCTGATTTTGCACTGGTTTCTATGTCTTCCTCCAAATGCTCTGTCGTGTACGTTAGCTAGCAGCACACACAGGCATGGTTCCGACAAAATTCAGTGAAACGTGGAGTTGCCAAACCTGAAACCCCTAACTTACACATTTTAAGGGGAAAAGACTACAAGTAGCACCTTCAGAAGAATACTACTGATTGAAAAAGGAACTTTTCACCGACCTGAAGAAACACAGCCTGCATCTTTTGCTAGAAGTAGCCCAAGACAAACAAAATCCTACCTCAAACACGCACCCCGTCAACGCTTACGTACCTTGGGTCAATTTGGCACTCTCCTACAACCTTGCGGGTACAGAGCAACTCAAAACACAGCTCCCTGAAAACCAGGCACTGGGGCGTTCCCGACCTTGTTCGGATTAGCTCAGAGGAGCACACGTGGCTTGTGGTACTCTGCCACATGTGCACATCCCACAAACTCCTCAGCAGAATTCTGATTTCTGGCAGCATTCTTCTAAATGTTTTGCTGCTCTGGTCCTCAACACAGAGAGGACATCCTCCTTATAGCTCTGGTGTGGGGTCTGGGGCAGGTTGTTGGGGTTTTTCCCCCACCCTACACACACAGGCAGAAACAAAAAGCAGCATCCAATTTGACCACACTGTTTTGGTTTCTTTTCATAAAGAGAACAGTAAGATAAGAGCCTGACTCACCCACACACTCAAATGCCTCCCAGACATTTACCTCAGCTCCCCAAAACACCAGTCACCCTCAAGTCCTAACAACCCCCTTCAGCCCATACTGGAGAATTATCCTGGTGCCACCGACTCCAACCATGGCCTTGCACTTCATCCTCATGCAGACTTTGAGGGGAATTTTTCAGGACATGATTCATGCTCTTACATGGATTAGAGCAAGACAACTACAAAGACTCAACTAAGAATCACCTATTGCAATAAACTGTAAAAAAAAAAAAAACACTGATTCACCAGTATTATAACACCACAGAAAAACAACCATTCAAGTTCCTTCTATCTTATTCCCATCTACTTCCTTCCAAAAGGAAGGAATGTTCCTCCCCACCCAGCAAAGCAAGTATCCAGACACAACTATTTTTAAGGGGGCTGGGGGTGTACCTAACTGCAGTGGATATTTTGGGGGATCTACGCAAGAGACTGCGAGCACGTGGAGACATCTGCCATCTGGCAGACTTCACAGCACTTGCATTAAGGACTCCCATCCTGGGCCAGGCAGCAGTCATCGTCAGCAGGGTTGCTCAGCAGAATTGAGGGTGACCAGTCACAGCTTTGACAGACAGAGAGGTAAATCCCAACACTTCAATTCCAAAAGTTCTGGTACAACCAGTTCCTCAGGCTCGCAACTCAAATCTCCCCGCAACGACCATCGTCATTTCAGAGACTTTCTTTTAAGCCACTTTTACATCCCATTTATTTTCTAAGCTTCACATGCTGCACCAAAACACAGGCCTCTCCCTCCTAAAGCAAGTGGGATGAGAGAGGTTTCCTTCCCAGACAGGATACTCCTCTTCCGAAGTGCTTCCCAGGGGACTTTCCCTTTTAGCAGAAATAGCCAAGACTTCACAAGCTGCCTTTTCAACCCTGC
>NW_010234908.1:12016-14130 GCF_000690775.1 Eurypyga helias
TACAAAAAAGTTCTCCAGCCGAGGATTCCAACGTCAGTAGTGCAGGGACCATGCTGCCAGAGAGCTCCCCAGGTCTCCAGCTGAGTCAGTGAAAAAATGCTGTTTACCAGCACTTGGGGAGCACACGCAGCTACGCCAAAAGGCCAGAAGTATGCAAGGCTGCAGCACTTCTGACCCGCGGTGACTCCCCAGACGACCTACCTTTCCTTCAAGGGAAACGGCTTTTTCACCCCGAGTTCCCATCAAAAGGCGACAACCTGCAAACCTAGGAGCCACCCGCTCTCGTCCCCTTGGACACACGACTCACCTCAGAGGGGTGTTGGACTGCCCACACCAGGAGTCTAACTGTGAGAGTTACAACTGTGTGACACCTTTCACCAAAAGAACTTCCTCTGCCTTATAGCCTGGGCAGGAAGGGAACATAGCACCTACTTTACAGGCCTGCTGCACCTTGCTCGGCTTGTGTGTGCGGATCTGCGAGTTGTAGCCAACCCTAGGCCGTGCTCCAGCCCAGAGGCCAGCCGAGAAACCAGGAGTCACAGGCAACAGCCCTCATAAGCAGCAGTTTCTCCAGGAAAACAAGGTACAGAGGGCCTCCTGCACCTCTTATCCCAGCAACCTGTGCTAGCAACTCGCACCTTTGGTGGCAGTAGCTCAGGCCAGCCGTGCAGGACAGCACCCAGTGACACACAGGCTCACTTCCCACAGCACCGGGGCAAAACCTGCCAACAGATTATTCATCAGCAAAAAAAAGCTTGTTTTCCCCATGATACTAGGATGAGGCCAATCTGCGGTAAAAAAAGACTGTGACAGCTTCTCAGGTTTAGCTCATGCAGTTCCTAAGCTTCTAGGGCCAAAACGGCCTTGGAAATATCAGCCAAGGCAAATCCATATTGCAAATGTCAAGCCAGGAAAAAAATCACTATAGTTACTAGCTGAAGACTGTTTTCAGTGTTCCTCTCAGCTCAGCATGCAGCAGAGCATATCAGAAATCATGTCTGAAAAATGGTCACACATCTATTTTCTTGTACACTGTGGTGACTTTTCACAAACGCGAACACACACAGCGTACACTGAGTCCCTTTTCCATTTCAGGGTGCTTTCTGTAAGAGCCAACACAGGTCCTCCCACTCAGCTCTCATCCAGCAGCTACCCTCTCCTTCGCAATTACCAGATCAAAACAAAACACTGTTTTGACTGGAACTGCAAAGGATGCTGTGCAGGAGATGGACCAGGAGCAGGTCTAAGGAGGCCAACATCTCTCTGAAGGTCGAGGCTAAGGTTACCAGCCAGAGCCATTCATAAGGTTCCCTACAGTCCAAACAAATGAAATGTAAAATGATAGTTAAAGCAGCAGTGCTGGTTACAGTTAAAAAAATACCACCAGCAGATTGCTGCCCTGCAAGGACAGTACACATAAAGAGTTTTATATTCCCTACTGTTTGGGTTTAGTTCTTTAACTGTTTTATTTGGAAAAAAAAAAATGCAATTGCAGAAACCCCAAACAGAAATCCCTCATCCCAGATCACAGATAGTTCCACTCAGCCAACCTATGTCCATGACACCTACAAGGAATTTATTCCAGTGTTTTATTCCTCTCTGTTTAAGGAAGGAAAGCAGGCAACCAGCTGAAGAAAGTTAAGAGTGAAGACCACCACGTTCGTTATTTACAGCATCTTCTTCTGCACCAAAACATTTGACAGTCTTGGGTTTGGTTTTGTCTTTATTTTTAAACTCCCAGGTTAGGGAAGGTGGGAAACAACTTCTGGAATGCCTTCAGTTTCTAAAGCATTTAAAAAAAAAAAACCAACCCAACCCAAAACACAAACCAAACACAGCAAACCCACGCTGGGTTTACATAAGGGAAGGCCAGAAATGTCAGCTTGCAGGTGCTCCTGGATTGCAAGTCAAGGACAAGGACAAGTCAGGGGAGCTAGGGATGGGGGGCAGGTGGAGTGCACGGAAAAGGCCAAAGCCTCCCCTTCCAGCTTCGTGAGGGAAAGGGGGAAGGCAAAGCAGCAGAGGGCTGTGCAAAAGGCGCTGGGGTCTTACCTTCCGCCAGCACCTCGTCCACCGTCACCTGGTAGCGGCCGATGCTGAACACCCTCCCGATG
>NW_010234909.1:0-8110 GCF_000690775.1 Eurypyga helias
CCAAACCATTCTATGATTCTGTAATCATGGAAAGAGAAGTGACACATTACTCGTGTTTATTTTCCATAAGGGCCCACACATGTTCCCTCGTTGACTGCTACCTAGCAGAAGGACTATCAATGAAGACTTCTTTTAAAGGAGACTATGAAATATTTTTTTACTACTGCAAACATGAGCATTGGTTTGTATGTGGACATAAGTTGGATGATTATGTTCAAAATATTATCTGTATTTTAATCGTCTACATGATTTTTTATTTTTTAAAGGGCAGCAGTGTAGGTTTTAAACATACTTTTTCACAGACCTGTGTGTTACACAGACTCAAACTATCCAATGTGAAAATAATCTTTTTCATTCTAGTTCTGTCGTTATCAACTGAGATGACCAATATAGGGGGATCTGGCTTTGTGTGTATATTCATTAGTAGACTCATTAACTTTAATGTTATTATTTATGTGAGTAAGGATTGCTTGCATCAACAGAAGTTTCAGAAGGGAAACTTACTTTATCATACGCTGTGGCCTGGAAAGCTTTGGCAGGAACTGCAGTCAATGACAGTCTTCACATTTTTTCAGATCACCATTTCTACACGTTATTGGAAGGACATATTTTTGTTTTCAGTAAGAAAATTATTGTATGGAGAATAATATTTATTTACTTCAAAGGAGTCTGAAATTTTAAGTAACTACATGCCGTTAATTTTCTTAAATCCTATGGATTAGTGCCTTTGTTCCTTTTCATTTATGTGATGAACCTAACTATTTAGAGCATCAGCTGATGCACACACACACACACACACAAAGCTGATGTTTTCTGATAATGTGTTCATTGTTAAAACTGGCCAGTGTAGATTCCCTGTATCCACCATACTCACTTTCTTCAGGTGACTTCATACTGAATTGTAGCAGTTCAATTTTGCTTACAGGTTTGATGCTGCAAGTAAATAATCTCTGCCACAGCAGATGATCTGTAATCGTAGTCTCGCACACTGCAAAATAACAACCAATATAAAATTAGCCTTTTGGTTTGTATTCCAATTCAATGTAATTCACTTGTAATTCTGTTGTAATACACTGTATTCTAAGAGGTGTTCAGGTTGTTATTGCTGAAAGTGAAGAAAAACTCATTTAAAGTGATGTGTTTGGCAATATTCTCAGAAATCTCTCAGATTTTATCCTATTTTACATCAGTAAGAGCATAAAGACACTATCTAATAAAAGTGCAAATTCCACATGAGGAAGATAGCATTAGTTCAGGTTTTTTACTTGAAAATTTTCACTACAGACATTATAACACTAGGTATTTGGGTTATGTTATTTTAATAACTTTCATCACACACACAAAGCATTTTCCAAGAATCATATTTTCTCATAGATATTAAATCAGTTGTGCAACAGTAACTGAAGAAAACCTCAACTAATGCAGTTTGGTAGTTTCAAATTGACTTACTTCTTAAGAAACCCTTAAGATGAACAGTCCAAATAGATTCCATAAATGGAATATTAATAATTCAGGAATTTAAGTAGAATAGAACGAGACAGGCTTGCACGATAAAGTGTTATTAGTGATGGCCTTGGGGTGTTGCTAGAAATTTCTATCAGCACAGACTGCTTACAGACTTGGTAGGTAAGGAGTCCATACTAAGCAAAACCAGTCCAGCCTGTAGGAGTTGAATGTGACTTTAAATGAACTGCCTTTCTTACCACCCAAAAATGGCTGTTTCCTGCAGAGAGACCACAAACACCCTATCCTATCACCCAGGCAGCAAGAAGCCAGAAGCAGCGGGTCCGTAATGCCACAGCGATACGTATTTCAGGTTGCAGGGTGCACAGCTCAGCTACCACAAAACAATTTTGCAGTGGTTCCTTTTTTGGGCTTTGCTTCCTGGCTGACCCACTTGACACATTTTTAGTAACAAGGTTCAGAGCGCAGCCGGCTTCCTGTTTCTTTACTACATAGAGCAAGCGCAGCCCAATGGAGGCTGAGTCACATGCCATAACACAGTAGTACATGGAACAATACCAATACTATAGTTTACAAATATATAAACCAGCTTAAGAATACATAAACTTGCCTATGATGTGTGATTAGCTTTTGTGAAGCAAATAGTCACAATATACTTGCGCTATAAGTGCCAAATATAATGTGTTGCACCAAGAAACTGAAGTACAATGAAGTTACAAAACCGAGCAAGTGTGGACTTCCGAGTTGTGTTTCCTGCTTGAGTACCCAAAAAGTACCAGACAAGAAGGTGAATGATGCTTGCAAAACATGTGGGAAATAATGGGATGATGAATTGTGATCACTACTCCAAATTGAACATCTGCTACCTTAAAATAAGGTGTGTGATATTTAATGCTATGCAGTTTACAATTTTTAATGTTTTAGAATAACAATGTATGGAAAAAGGCTAAACATAGCAGAATTTAGTTGAGACATTGGACATTGTTTAAGAAATACTAGAGAACAGTGCTAACCTTGCAAAATTATTTCAACTATTATTAAAATGTGAATGTTTTACAAACTTGGTTTTGAACAATAGTCTTTACATTTTTCAGAAATTTAATCTCATTAATTGAGCGTTTAGAATCGGATATTAGTAGTGAAAATAAAATTTAATAGTGGAGTACTGCTAAGAGTAGCTTTCCAGTAACTATGTAGATGGCGGTGAAAACTTAATAATAATTCTTTGTATGTATTGCTATTTTAGCTCCATGTAGACTCAGATGTTTAATTAAAATAATTACTTACATGGCTCCAGTCAGTCTTTTTATCATGAAATGGAGATTTGATATGGCCTTCAACCTACCGTTAGTTTCGTTAAGATGAGCTGTTAATCTTTTTGTTTGGTTGGTTTTATTTTCATTGTTGGCTCCGTTGAAGCTATTGTCCTTCCTCCCCTCCAGAGTCATTATCTTAAGGGTATCCAAATTATTGTTCAACAACTTAGTCCTTCCAGTATGGCCAAAGCACGAAATACACGATTTAGACATTTGTAGGATGAGGTAATTCCACAAAGAACCTGTGTTTCCTTATCTTAACCCCTCCATAGAGCAAGTTATAGAATACGCACTGACCTCTGTTTCAAATGCAAATTATTCTGTATTGTGACTACCTTTTAGGATAAAAGTGTATCTTCAGTGTATTGACAAATGGTCCATTAATTTTACACCATATCTGATTACTCTTGTTCAAATTCAGTGTGTTTGAACTTGAATTCATGCAACTAAGCCTTAGCCTCCATTTTCCTATCTTTATTTGCTAGAGTGCGATCATGTATTAAGTGCAGTTTGAGGACTAGAGCTTGTCATAGTTTTTCCAGTTTACTTAAAGAAGCCTATGTGGACAGCATGGAATAAGGAACATTTTATGAGTCATAAATACATCTGAATATATAATCTTTATTTGAATTTTGTACTTTCCCCTGAGATTTTCAAGGGTAGTACTAACAACAGGATGGTCTACTTCACTGAGAGGCAGAAGCTTGAAAACTTCCTGGTTTGTGCTTATCAGATCCATCTGGGAAGTTTACAAGGCCTTTTATATAGTACTGGAGAGGATTAATTCAACTGCAGCTTTCATTTGAGGAAAGGCTATAGTAAAAGTATCAATAGAAGAATTCAGGCCATTTTGCACAGGGAGAATCAAATTGCTGTCAAAATGGGGCCTGTGAAGATTTTTGGTCAACAGCCCCTCGAGCTGAGTTTCCAGAAATTTCTTTCAGCTTTCTGGATATCTCTTCTTATATTAAAATTGTAACTAAATTGAGATTACAACTAATGAACTTGCAGTGAAAAAAACCACAAAACAACATCTTCTCTCAGTTAATAGCAAAAATTTATATTATCCCAGAAACACGATTATGAGAACGTGGAATAAGTAGCTAAACTATTTTAGCAGCTTCATCTGGAGAGTAAAAAAATCACTTGGAAGTTTTGGCTATTAATTCTAATACACAGCCTCCAAACATATGACTGAAATTAACTCACTCTCATCTGTCACACAACGTGAAATTCAATGAGCTGGTTGTATTTTGCAAGCGCTTAAGCAGCCCCTTTGCCACATATTTAAATTTGTTGTCTCTTCCATCCTATCACTTAGCTTGCAGTAATCTAAAATTTTCAGATGTGTTTCTTGGACAATGAAGCTCGCTGCTGCTCTTCCAGGACTGCTCTTCTGCAATTCATTTCAGCCAAATTACGCCTAAGCATAATTTGTCCTACTTAAAAAAAGGTGAAAGTTAAATCCTATTGTCCAAGCTTTTATACTTACGCAACTAATTATACATGGTTCAGTAAGTGGCAGTATCCCATTTAGGCTCTTGCCTAAAAGCAGAAAGAGGAAGATACTTTGCTCTTCTTACTTAATTTAATAATTCTATTGTGCAGATTCTGCGGTAAATTTTTTCTTGCTTTCATTTACCTTAAAATTACCAGATACTGTAGTGATTTGCTTCATATAAATGCATGTAATAACAATGTCTAATCTCTTTATGAACAACAGCTAGTTTTCAAAAAATGTATTTCTATTTAGTAATGATAATATTGCTATTTTACCGCCATAACTTAGTATCTCCCTATTGCAAATCCTGAGGAAGAGTAGGCACTATGTAATTCAGAAACTAAAAGTGCATGACTGCTTTCATTGATTACACTATATGAACATAATTTTCATATTTGTATTTGAATAGCATGAGACTAAGCAAACAGATAACCTTCGCTCATCCTGGCTAAACGTTTGGAGATATACTACCTAATTTGAAAATACCCTCCAGGAAGATGCTCAGTGCACAGAAGCGTGTCGCAAATGTTGATGATTTGGGAAACACTTTTGCAGCAAATCAGACAGCTACCAAATAATAAACATTAAAAAGAAAAACAGTAAAATTACAGCGTTAATTTGGACTTTAGTGGTTATGGAGCAGACCTCAGCACCAGCAGAAGGACACAAAAATTGAAGGGATATTTTTTCTTAAAATTATGGCAAATTGGCAGATTTCCACAGTTACCCCAGAAGATTTGTAAAATGTTCCATAAAAAGCCTAGCATTCATCACCAATTTTTTCTTATTAGGAAGAGTGGCAAAGAAAGCAAAGCTATTGATGATCCCTAATATGGAAAAACTGATCAAGAGTAGGATTTATTACTGGTGACCAAAGCGTCTCTTTCTGAAGGAGGGATCTACAATTGGTCAGATGTATCACACCCTATTTCTATTTATGTTATTAGCTGTAGATGATGTCTTTGATATGTAGAACAGATGCAGAGGGATACATTGGAAAAGGCAGGTTCATTTAGTCAAATGAATCCCATCCAAGAGGAAATTAAAAACCTGGTAAGTTTTGGAGCTGTAAGGCAAAATTTTGCTCATGATACATATTTGGCCACCTGTCTGAAGACCTGTTGGAATATGCAAGTCATTGTAGACTTCAGGAACCTTGAAAACAGGAGGTAGAAAAGCAAGTAGATTTACTAGAAAGCATTCTAGTCCCATGACCAAGGAAAAGAGAACAGAAAGTGAAATGATTTGTTACATAACTGGTATAAAAATGCTAATTTCTGTGGAGCCCTAAGCTACGTTCCAAGAAAGTAGTTAAAAGAAGTAACAGCAGTTACAAGACTACAAGGTTCAGTTCTACTATAATTATAAAAAAATATTGATTAACAAGAAAGGGTATGAAGGAGACAAACAAAATTTTTTCACAACTTGGGAAAAAAAAACCCACAAGCAGCCTTACAGAAACTTTTAACTTTATTGGTTCAATTTGACTGGCTTATCAAAAGGGGAAAGATGACTTTATTAAGATGTATTTGTATCTCACAGGGGAAAATAAAGTTAACATAAATTAAGTCATCCAAGATAAGCACTACAGCAATGTTTTGAAATACAGAATAAGTTACTTATACATAAAGATTCAAGTGTCTAGTCATTGGAAGAAAAAAGCAGATGCAGATGAGGACTAAATGTTCATTTCTTTCAACAGACTCCACTTGTTTAGCTAAACCTGGATTAACCAGACAAATCTTTATGGCCCATGTTATGTGGGAGGTCTAAATTAATGCACTCATGATTATACCTGACCTTAACACCTGTGATTCTGTGATTTTCAGGTTTTAGAAAGCACACATTTAATATCAGTGACACAAAAGAATTTGAAGAAACCATCACACAGTTTCTGCCTATTCCCCCTGTTCTCCATCTCAAAACCAACACTACAAAATAAAATTAATCTGAACCTAACTTAAATCTGAAGGTGAATATGGAGCTCATAGACCCAGATGCAAGATGAGTAAAGCAGCTGTACATACAAATCACCATTTATTACTGTACCACCCAAGTACATACCTTTGCTCTTCATAACACTAAAAGTTACCTCTCCTGGGAGTTTTGAGTAGTTATCACTATGCTCTGCCTCCTCTCCAGTATTATCAGCTACTTGCCTGGTTCAGCCCCAATCAGCAGCTAAACCCCAGGTGGGCACTCCCTCACTCGTCCCCACATTGGGATGGGGAGGAGAAAATACAGGGAAAGGTTCGTGGGCCGAGACCAGGAGAGGGAGAGATCACTCACCCGCTATGGTCACAAGCAAAACAGACTCCGCTTGGGGAAGAAAAATCAGTTTAATTAGTTACCAATCAAATCAGAGCAGGATAATGAGTGGTAAACCCAAACCTTAGAAACACCTTCCCCCCACCCCTCCCTTCTTCCCAGGCTCAGTTTTGTTTTCTCCCCTCTCCCTCCTCCGTCTAGGCAGTGCAGGGGGACAGGGAATAGGGGCTGTGGTCAGTCCATCACAATTTGTCTCTCCTGGCATGAGTCCTTCCCCGGGGCTGCAGTTCTTCACAAACTGCTCCAGCATGGGTCCCTCCCATGGGTGCAGTCCTTCAGGAGCAGCCTGCTCCAGCATGGGATACCGACAGAGTCATGGGCTCTTTGGGTGCAGACTCCTGCTCTGGTGTGGGGCCCTCACCATGCTGCAGAGGGGTCTCTGCTCCCCCATGACCCTCCATGGCTGTAGGGCACAGCCTGCCCTCTCACCACAGGCTGAGGGAAACCTCTACTCTGACCCAACTCCTTTCTATACCTTCCACTCCTCACAACTCCTGGTTCTATTCCCCTCTTAAATACATTAATCACAGAGGCACTGGTTGGTTCAGCCATGGCAGGAGGTGGGTCCAGCTTGGAACCAGGGAGGCTTCCAGCAGCTTCTCACAGGAGCCACCCCTGTGGCCCCTCCCCTGCTACCAAAACTCCGCCACATAAACCAAGCACACAACTCTACACAGAGGATGTAACCCTAGTCCTGGACAGGACTCACTGTATGGTCCGCCTGAGCAATTAATGTGGGTGGCTAATACGTAATAATGAAGGCACTGAAAGACAATTTAGTAAGCTGATGAATGTGATGGACAGCTACTTAATTGCACAGGAGAAAGTTAATTCACTGCTGAATTGTCATTAAGTAATGCTTGTCTGTTCAACAGGCATCTACATAATAGAGATGTTATTAAAGCTAAATTACACAAAGCTGTGAGATATCTCAATCTAAACCAGACAAGCAAGTCAAAATGAGTGATGAGGTACTTATTTTAGTAATTTTCAGTTTAGCCATTTATTGTGATTACTACTGGATGCTATATCTTTCATTGCTTTATTTGTCACTTTATGTTTGGAGCCACCTGATTTGTATTTTTGTTGTTCTAAGTACGTACGTAAGTAATATAAAGTAATGTAGAATTCTTTTTTTTTATTATTATTATTTAAACAGTTATTTAGTTGAAGAAGTGATATATGGTGAAAGAAATTAGGATTTAATATGAAATAAATAACCTCAACTGCTAGATGAAAATGGACATGTGGGAATATCAAATTTAAATTTTCAGTCTCATGGTTGCAACAGCAAAGCTTTGAAACACAACAGAAGCATTACCTGCAAGATACAAAACAGGAATAGATACTAAAACCCCTCTGTTGCTATTATTTAAATCTGCTGTTTTTAAAGGCAGGCATTTGTTCTGGAGCAGAGAGAGAAGTTAAATATTAAACAAATAATAGACCACACCATTGCAGATTTTGATTACTAAACTTGTATCAAAACAACACCTAATGC
>NW_010234909.1:8129-8513 GCF_000690775.1 Eurypyga helias
AAAGAAATACAGGGGAGAGAGAATTCCTCTAATGCACTCTTGTGCATTTCTTTGTAACTTCATATCTTTAGTACCCCAAATAATGTCAGTAATACAAGGTAATGATTTCAAAGGCTTTCACTACCAGTCAGCAATAGAAGCTAAATGCAACATGTATCCACATTTCTGCTGTATTTGGATGGTAATACAAAATTGAAATAATTTTCTTTTCTACTTTTATGTCCGTTAAATTAGGAGAGCAATATATGGGGGCAGCCTCACAAATTATTGTCAGAAGTTACTCTAACTAACATACATGAGGATACAATTGAAAAATAGACTCTTCAAATTTCATAACGGGATACTAAGTTTTTTCCTAATAATCTTGAGATTCTTTGTACTGAA
>NW_010234910.1:0-1575 GCF_000690775.1 Eurypyga helias
GGCAAGAAAAATCACAGCCAGTTCAGCGGCAAAAGAACGAGACTGCGGGCAAGGCAACTGTCACCTCTCTGTGATCCTGGGGATGGATCATCTGGGGGGTGACCAAGCCAGGCTGCTGAGTGGGTGGGTTTATTCCTTTTGAGGCATCCTGTGCACCCACTGAAACTTCTGTGAAGTCCTTAAATAAAGTGGGACCTTTTCCAGCTGTCCCATTTTTAATCTTCCTCTTCCGCTGCCCCAGTCACCCGCAGAGGAATGGCTGAGGCTGACGCGCAGACTGCAGACTGCCAGTGTGGCTGGAAGGGTGTAAAAGTATGGAAAGGGAGTCTTTATGAGTGTAACAACCTCCTAACTGGCGTTCATACAATCCAAAGGAATCCAGAAGCAAAGCAGATCAGATTTTACGTGTGCATTTAATCCTGAAGAACAAAGTGTGCTGCACTGCAGTTTCACTCTGAAACACACTCACGATGAAATGTGCCTCCTCAAGGGTGGAATGTGACGAGCACACAGCTGCGCTCAGGGGCACCTCTGACCTGCAAGTCCTGTCAGCCACCACGAGCACCCAGAGATACTGGACTACTTCCTAAGGATCAAAGTTTTAGAGTTTTTAGGGTCAAAGTTTAGCTTATGGGCACTACTGCATCTTGCAGCATGAGGAGGACATCATCTACCAAAGCCTGAACGGCACTTCCTACAGCACTCTGGGCTTTTGAGGAGGGTAATCAATCTCTGTAATCAACTCAGCAATAACAGAGAGTCATGGCTACAGGCAAGAACTTGCTGAAACCACCATTTGTGGCAGGTGAGCAAAGTCAAGGAGCATGGTTCTTCCACTGGGACAGAGAAGGAAGACACAGTGGCAGACAATAGCTGGAAGCAACAGCAGTGTCAAGGTAAGAGGTACCTCTGCAGTTGGGGAGCAAGATGACGACCAAGCAGCCCCAAACCTGGACACAGAGAGCATTAGTAGCTATGAGAAGACTGGAAACTCCTCTTCCAAGGAGCTTAGCCTCACTGAGAGTGCAAGAGTAAACAAACCCACAGCATAAGCTTGGTACAGCGTCAGGAGCATATGTAGATTTGAGCGTTAAACCTCTGCTAAGTGAAATGCCTTCTCTCAGAGCTCAATAGCCCTTCTCTCATTTAGATCAGATATCAGGAAAAAATCCTTCCTGGAAAGGGCGGTGAGGCACAGGTTGCCCAGAGAAGCTGTGGATGCCCCATCCCTGGAAGTGTCCAAGGCCAGGCTGGATGAGGCTTGGAGCAACCTGGTCTAGTGGAAGGTGTCCCTGCCCATGGCAGGGGGGTTGGAACTGGATGGTCTGTAAGGTCCCTTCCAACCCAAACCATTCTGTGATTCTGTGATTCTATAGTTTGGGTCACTGCTCCTTCCCAGATCCAGGCTTGCCAAGTACCAACACTACCTCCTCCTACAAGTAGGACCTGTTGCACCTGTTGCACTCTCCCGTTCCCTTCCGGCCGTTGGCCAGGAGCGCGTCTCCGCGTCACGCAGCAAGACCTCCGGTTCTGCACTTTGGAGCTCCAAACCACTCCAGCAGGCAGTAGGCCAGC
>NW_010234910.1:1597-1921 GCF_000690775.1 Eurypyga helias
GCCCAGCGCCCCCCCCAGCCACGCTCTGACACCTCGCTTTCAGCGCTCCATCCCCGAAGGGCGACACTTTCCCTGGAAGACCGGTCAGCCGGCTTGTTGCACACACACCGCTTTGGCTGCTTGGTGAAGTAGTCGCATGTAACCCCAAAGTCATACCGGAGCCAAAAAGGAAAAGCGGAGGGAAGAAAAAAACAGGAAGGCGATCTGTTTTCATTAAAAGGCAAAACTAGATGAGACTCCTAAGCAGCTCCCAAAGGTTCCCCTCCGCAGGCAGAGCCCGTGGCTGGGCAGAGCGCCCGCACCGACGGGACGGGGGCGGCTGCA
>NW_010234911.1:0-2709 GCF_000690775.1 Eurypyga helias
GGCTCCTCCCTGTGGGCTCTCACGCGCTTGGATGGCGGCACCTCTGCCTACGCAGACAACCCTCTTAGTATAATTTTACTAGTATTACGGCTTATTACAGCGTGTGGTCAAGGATTACTCGGTGTCATTGAAAGCCCATAATATGTTGAGGGAAAAAAAAGATGTGGTGTCTGGGAGCACACTGCCATACCGGTGGAACTGTACCCTGAAATCCTGATTCCATTTTGCACCCCTTGTTGCAGCCTCCGAGGCTGCCATGGAATGGAGAAACTGTACTAAGTCACGGTTACTCAGTCGCAAAATGTCATCCCATTCTGCGTCTAGTTTCCGAAGCCTTTTCCTGGGCACGTGAAGTTTTACAGAACTGGGAAGGTTGGCTGCTGCCTCCTCGAACTGATTTTGTTCCACTAGTGACTGCTTTATGGGTGTACAATCTCAGATTCAAAAGAGAAAGGGTATCACAAATAATATGAATGACACCCTCTCAGTTTTTAAATGACACTGGAGACATAAAAAGACATAAAATTCTGAGTTTCAGGACTCCATACACCAGAAATAAGGCACAGAACTTACTTTTATTAAAAAGAGTAGGATTTTATATTAGAGGGAGTTATATAGATCATTCTCTCTCCTGCTAGATCAGAGCTGCTTAAAGCAATGCGTGAGCTACAACATTAAAAATTGTCCTTTATGTGGCCAGATAAACTTGTTATTTCCAGCTTTCACTAGCATTCCAGTAAATGTTCTCTGAAGTAAAGCTTGCCTTCTTTCTGTGTACTGCTCAAGAAAGCAGTGAGTAGGGCTGCCAATGAAAGGCCTGAAGCTGGGCTGAAAGAAGAGCCCCCATCACTGGGGCCTCCATGTGCAGCTAAGAGGGTTTTCTGGTCACTTTCTCCAAACAATTTCTCCTACCCCAGTTGGGATTGTACTCTCAGGTGACAGGCACCTTGGGTTCTTCCCATGTGCTGATTCAGAACAAAAGGCTCTGCAATCTGTGTTGCTTTTGCAAGGGGGGCGGCCCTGCCAGACTGTGCTGAGAAGACTTTAGCCAGGTTCATATACTTGTATTTTTGGTCAATACTAATCCTAGAAACAGGTAGATGAAGCCAGACAGGATGTAGCTCAGTTCAGGTTCCAGATGACTGAAGAAAAAAAAAAAAAAAAAGGCATTTAACTTGTTTAAATTTCTGTTCCATTTATAAGTCTGGCAGTGATAGTGGCAGACACTGTTAGCCAGCTACCATAATCCTGCTAGGTCTGCCCCTGGCATGCACTGGGGCACATTCCAGGTTTAATGCACAAAGAGTGTTCTGTCACCAATGTCTTCCAAGGTACATTTACAGAGGAGACTGAAGGCTCAATTGTGTCACAGGTACTAGATTTTACTTAAGTTGCTCTAGTGTTGACAGCAATTTATGGCAGACTGCAGCTGAAAACTGGACCAGCAGCCCCCAGGGACCCTGGGATTAACATTCACTATGAGTGCTAGCTTGCACTCATGTCTTCTTGGTGCCTTCAGCACCTGTATCACTGCCTGTGCTCCCTAACTAAAAGCTACGTCTGCCCACACCATAATAACTTTTTCACACATCTGTGTGGTTCTGACCTCTAAAACTGGCAATGCCCTCATGTGAAGAGGCGACACTAGACTGACACACATCTGCACCTCCAGCCCCCTTGAATCCCTGTAAGAGGAGATGCTTGTGTGAGCAAGGATGTCCAGTAAAAGTTTTATGCCCAGTGAGTAAGCGGACTGACAAGCTCTAAGTAGAGAAAAAGAAGAGCACATGTGACATTAACTTTAAAGCTGACACCCCAAGCACTGGGGAGAAAGAGAGAGGACAGATGTGAAGAAAATTGCTTGGTGGTGGGTATCTGTCACTGGGAAGGAAGGATGCAGAGCACAGCTGATTCAGATCGAACTGGTAAAACTAGGAAAATTAACAAGGAGTAATCAGAGGGGGAAAATTAAAGAGAAAATAAATGTTGCTGAGAGTAAGGAAACAAGGAATAATAGGAGGAAAAGACTGAAGGTATTAGTTTACAAAAAAATAACATTTTAAAAGTTAAGGGAAATGGAAAAGGAGGTAGAACATCCACACTCTGAGATGTCAGACTTGAATACCACATCCATTGCAATCCTAATGATCTCAATGTTTGAATGGGGATGTGGCTGCATTGCTGATTGGGATTTGGAAAAGTAGCTATGCGAGGTTTAAGAATCTCATGTGAATCCATTGTAAGTGCTTGCAGGAAAGAAGTAACCTTACTTTAACTTCAGAAGTAGAAATCACTGAGTTAAAACACTGATGTTATTCACTGTGGGACAAAGGCAGCCCTGGTGTTATTTCATTAATAGTGTCACTGATACTAGAGCTGCATTAAAAGTTGATGTGATACCACTGTGTCCTGTTCTGAACCCAGTTAGAAGTTGTCACTGGACCAGGTGGTGCCCTCTTCCTCTGCATCACTCAGTGCAACAAAGAGGCCATGGCCTGGGAACAAGCAGTGCTTTGGTATACCTTGCCTCTCAGGTGATACTGGTGCATCTGACAAATACCGCATTTCAGACCTCTCCCCACAGGCTGTTGCATCTTTTTCCAATAGGACCTTGTCAGTGGCAAATGCAGTTGTGAGAAGCTGGGACATCAGTGGTGCAGCTCAGCATTACGAAGCAGGGAGGGGGAGGCGGGTGGGGGTGTTGAGGGG
>NW_010234912.1:0-3374 GCF_000690775.1 Eurypyga helias
GGAGTTAAACCACAACACCATGCTACTAATTTAGTTTGGTCTTGCTTATGCACAGAAGGCGAGACATGACAATCTTGGTAATTTGGAGAGGCTTGGGTTTTTTTCATGTGGTTTTCGTTTCTTCCAAAACTCAGGAGAGGATCATTTCAGTGGTGGCCATAAGTACAACAGCCCCTTGTACCTTTAGCGGTCATCCCTTGCCTGTGCGCCAGCACCTACATGATAGCTGTGGAAGACGAACAGTGCACGTGTGGAGATCTTCTGGGAGGCGACTATCCCCGAGCTCGGGGCTCATGCTGCAGACCCCTCACCTCCAGGTGTTTGAATGTGGTGCAGAGGTCTGTTAGAGACGGTGTCTAATATAAAAGCAACTCTTTCACATCTGCAACCTCCTCTGCCACAAGCACTGAAGAGCTGCAACCCTCACCTTTCTGGAGGACATGCGAATTTCAGCCAGAAGTTAATAAAGTAGGCTTCAATTGTATCACTGAGGCTTCAATCTCTTCAGAGTGATCTGGCTCAGTTTTATGAATCCCTAGTCCCTACTAATATATCATATCTGAATTAATTTCCCCTTTCCCCTGTTTCCTCAGATATTATTATGCTTTATTGCAGTTACATAAACTCACTGCTCTAATCCCATCTTCTTGGTTATTAGGTAATGTAGTATGCTCAAAGGTGACTGGGTGATTGAAATTGCATTATTTGCTTCATTTAATATCCTGAAATAGAGCTTAACATTTGAGCTGTTGCAGAATATAGAACAAACAGAAAAGACCCAAACAAAGTCAGCATGGAGGGACATTTATTCTTACTGTGACTAGGTCAGTCTCCCACAGACAGTAAGGAGAACAGCAGAGGTGAGTCCCTTCACTGCAGTACGAACTGTCAGCCATTAGAAGGGCTCTGAATTATTTCCTTGAGCCATTCCCAAAACAAATATAAGCACACGCTTGACACAGACCAAAGAAAATCCCAAATATCATGCCACCATTATTTGTTTCACAAAAGTACTTATTTTTATTTTGGTGCTACGCCATTAAAGGTATTTTTTAACCCAGAAGGAACCCTTTTGATCTGCAATGCCAGTAAAAGTAGCTGGCTTAAATCCATCAAATTACTCAATACTTTTGCTTGTCAGTCCCAGTGAGACAGGCCACCATTCCTTCAAAAGAAGAGAGCAGTTGTCCTCCAGAGTCAAGGAAACACCACAGCTGGTTGAGGTGCTGGGGAAGACTCCACTGGTAAGAGTCCTGCCATACACTTCAGCCTTGTACTGACCTCAAAGACTGTAGCTGCTGGGAGTCCAGCATGGGCTGATGGCTGAAAGTAGCACAGCACAGGGGAACAGGGAAAAAATGAATCCTCATAGATGGAAATCATGGTACAGGGAAGGAGGTGCTGCCAGTTGTACATTCTCAGGACCAGACTTGGCACCCATATTGGTTTTCCACAGATCTGTTATTTTGGTTGGTTTGGTTTCTCTTTGTTTCATCATTTGAAATCAAATTTTATTGCTGTTTCTGGAAGACCTTAGATAGAACAATGGACCCTTTGCATTTAGACTCCTTCTGGTCCGTGGGCGCTTACCAAGCTGCACTGAACCATAGCACTACTTGTTGGTGTCAGAGCATTTAAAAATGCATAGCAGCAGAGAATCCCTGTTCCGCTACTGAAATATGACAGTGGCTTTTATGAAGCAAATAACTCTGTTGTGGGGATGGTAGGTATAATTACCTTGGCTAGTATCAGTTCTGTGGGATTTGTGGCCTCTCATCAACTAAAAGGGTTTTCCTCAGTTTTATGTTTTCGGTAATTAGGTCTCAGTGATAAATATAGCAATATTTATCTACCACTTTTATCAGTTCAAGGTACAGAAGGTGAAAATAACCGACAAAACAGTTAGTCTATGTCTGTGAATCTCCCTACAAAATGGCAGAACACAGCAGACACTCGATCAGCCATCAGGAATCATTACGGGGTTAATTTGTGTGAAATGAAAGAAGTTGTGAATGCAATCTCTTAAACAGCACTCAGCTAAAAGGGTTATTTTTCCATTGGTAGCAATATTAGCATGTATCTTTAGTGTGCTGCAGGAGGAAATGGCAAAAATTATCACAGTCATCTTCATTTTAATGCTAGAGAAATATGAGTGGTGAATGACTCTTAATATCGTAAATGTCTACATGAAAGGAGATGAAAGTGTAACTGGAGAGCATTGTTCATTTTCATTCTTTCTGAGATCCATCATTCTAGTATGCTCTTTTCTCTTGCCTTCCTAATAATTTCACATTTGACCCTTGAAACATGGAGAAGCAAATCTTCAAATACCTCTGACATGTAAATTGCTATTCCTGCAAACATCTTGAAAATCAAAGAAAACATTGTGGGCAATTTCAATAAAACAACTTATTAAGTTAAAATGACTCTAAATATATTTTGTGTTTCCTCTCTTGTATGGTATAAGCAGGTGTGCAATTAACCACGTAAGTGCACCATACAAGTGCATAGAGAAAAGTATGTTGTGGGTGGAATGCACAACTTGCCATGCAATCACCTAGTATTGAAAAACTACCACATTTTCCGAACACACAGTCTCCTTCCATCTGCTGCAGCATTCAGCTAAAAAGACTGCAGCTGTGGCTAAATCGCTCAGCAAAATCTCCTTTCTCAGCACTGGGAGGGGCATATACCATAGCTCTTCAGAATGACTGCTGCTGCCTCTGATTTGGCCATTGAGCTGATTTAATGCAGCAAGTGACAAAACAGAAATTCAACAAAAACATCGAAGTGCTGACCTATTTGCTGATTTTTATTTAATGATCTGGTAACATTGGTCTGGCAGTAACACGATCAGTAGGATGGCCATGGTAGGGAATGCTGTCAGCACCAGACCTTGCTCTGTTCAACACACTGCATGTGGCTGCCTACCATATCCCCCGGAAGCTGCTGTGATCTCTCAAGCATCGTCTTCTGTCAGCAGAAGTTTAGCAGAGATACACTGAATTCCTCAGGAGCCTGTCGGATACAGTAGGAAATGGAAAGCTTTCACCTCTTCTTGGTGTGGCCACTGAGGGTTTATTCTTTACTGCAGGAGAACATACTCATGAATTTATTTCAGTTGCTATCACCCCTCATAAACAACAGGTATTGCTCAGTCATTCCTTTTCAAAAATAAAATGTCCATAGCAACCCTTGGGGAGTAAAAGAGAGACTTCTTGGAGTACATTTTCCCTGGGCTGTGTCCTGGACCATGGCTGACCACAGTCTGGTTCTTAACACCTTCCACTAAGGCAACTCAGGCTGCTCAGATGATGTCCATTCCCCTCTATCCTTTACAACTAGAATTGTGTGCTGGATTCAGTCAGGAAGGA
>NW_010234913.1:0-2486 GCF_000690775.1 Eurypyga helias
CCCTCCAGCGTGTCGACTGCGCCATGCAGGGGCCATCTGCTCCTCCATGGTGACCAAGGAGTATCAGTTGCGTGTTGTGGTTATTCTGCCTGTAACATCACCACATCCTCATGTGAAAAGAAAGAGGGGGGTGGGGGGGAAATAGAGATAATAATAGCTGCAGTTTTCTCAGAGGTCTCCTCCTGTGCCTGCAGTGGTTTGGTTTTCACAATGCCTGTTGCTTCCTGTAGGGTTCAGCACCCCTGGAGCAGGATTATTTGATCAAGCTCACGCCACGAAAGAGCCCCAACTATTGCTGATGGAGCCGCTGACGGGGCTGACAGCTGTGAATCTTTCCTCGCATCTCCAACAGCTCTCATCTCCATCCATCCCACTGGCACCAGCACAAGCAGCTGCTTCTGCGGTACCAGTCCTGTTGCTGCTGCTAGCAGCCCTCATTGGTCAGAGCATGAGATGAGGGCAATTCTGGATCAGATCCGATCAGAGGCCTGAAGGGGGAGGACAGGTGTGGGGGTGGGAAGGGGCGAGGAAAGTCAACACAACACCAGGAAGCAGAACACATCCATATGAGAGAAGAGTGCTTCTGCTCCCAGGATGTCCTCACACTGGGGATCCCTTCAGTGCCTGGAACACATCTGAGTCCCCAAAATATTGAGCAATGCAGAGCATTATAGAATGGTTTGGGTTGGAAGGGACCTTAAACAACATCTAGTTTCAACCCCCTGCCATGAGCAAGGACATCTTCCATGGGCAGGGACAACTTCCACTAGACCTGGTTGCTCCAAGCTCCCCCCACAACTTTCTTGTAGCCTTTTCACCTACTGGAAAGCTGCAATAAGGTCTCACAATAAGGAGCCTCCTCTTCTCCAGGCTGAACAAGCCCAATTCTCGCAGCCTTTCATCACAGGAGAGGTGTTCCAGCCCTCTGAGCATCTTTGTGGCTTCCTCTGGACTCACTCCAACCAGTCTATATCCTTCTGATATTGAAGGTTCCACAGCTGGATGTAGCACTCCAGGTGGGGTCTCATGAGAGCAGAAGGGGAGAATGCCCTCCCTTGACCTGCTGGCCACGCTTCTCTGGATACAGCCCAGGATACGGTTGGCTTTCTGAGATGTCAGTGCACACGGCCGGCTCATGTTCAGCTTTTCACCCCCCAGTACCCCCAGGTCCTTCTCCTCAGGGCTGCTTTCTATCCATTCTCCACCCAGCCTATCCTTGTGCTTGGAATTGCCCCGACCCAGGTGCAGGACCTTGCACTTGGCCTTGTTGAACTTGATGTGGTTGGCACAGTCCCATCCTCCCCCAAAACCATGCCATGCACGTGGGATGGTGGCAGCTCAGATGGATGATACCTCCTCATCCCTACCCCTGATCCTGTGAATGCAGGATGGCAGCCAGCACCACACCGACTGCCAAGGCCTAGGACATCTACGGGGCCTCCGATGAGAATTTTCACCTGTCAACAGCATGCTTGTTGCAAGCCAACCAAGAAACTCCACAAAAAAGATGACACAACTGCTTATCCTATGACTCTGATGAGTTGAAGTGATGTTTGATCTCAGGATTACCTGGATCTCATCCTTACTCTAAAGCTGTCTCACTTGTGGCCTTTTCTCTGTCTCAGTGGCAGAGAAAAGAAGGAAGAAGGAAAGGATTGTTGCTGTTCTCCTTTGTTCTCAAAATCCAAACTGATGTTTTAACTGGATGGATCTTAAGATGGGCCCTTCTCTTCTCTGCATATTCCAAATCATCCAAAAGTGGTCCCTGCACAACTGCTGACGCCATCCCTGTTCTGGCACAATGCAAGAGGAGGCTGCGGAAACCATCTTTGTGCTACCTGTTGGCAGATGTCACTTCCCAGCCATTTTCCTGCAGGTCACATGGCTATGGACATCTCTAGTCTTGGCACACTTGGGTTGGTCACAGGCATGATGGGAGCTAGGGAAAAACAGAAGAGGAAGGTTGGATCATGTGGTCTGGGAAATGGGAACAAGAATAAAGGACTTTGCAACTGCTGATCCTCTTTGTCACTTGTCATGAGGAACATGCATAAGGCATGAGAGAGTAGGTAATGCCACCTTCTGTCGCTCAGCTCAAGGGACGGATGAGGTGGACTATGGTTCATGGAGGAAAGAGACAGCCCAAAAGTGACCTGGAGCATGTGAGGAGGAAAAGTCTCTGAAAACAGTGACAACCCCAAGGCAAGCAACATCCAGGCTGTAGCTTATAGTGAGCTCCAAGTTGTGGTTAGTGGCTTCTACTTAATTATGCAGCGCTTCCTTTCCCAGCCCCTGTGACCACCCAGATCGAGTCAGACAGATGGATAAGGCAGGACAGAGGCAGAAGACTGCACGCTCCTCTCCTGGAAAGGCTAGCAAAGACCTCTGAGCTCCCCCAGGGTCGCGGTACCATGATCATGTACCTCCTCGTGGTGCTACTCAGTGAGTCTCTCATATCACACTTTTTCTCCTCTCCTCTCCTCTCC
>NW_010234914.1:0-3338 GCF_000690775.1 Eurypyga helias
TATGATTCTATGATTCTATGTGCACACGCACACATACACAGAGCAGTACATGAAAAACTGATACAAACCTCTAAATTACTTTGAAGTCACAAAGATGGGGAGGAGGGGAGAAACATGGCAAGTGATGATTTGGCACAGATTTTCATTTCTCTTGTTCAGCTGGGATCAAAGATGCTCTGGTGTGGTAGCCTCTCCACATGGAATGGTCAGTGTGTGCAAGCCATTACTGTAGCAGATCCATAAAAAAGACTGCTAATACACTTCAGAGCAGATGCAGAGTTAAAAAAACCCCAAGGTGTCGTTCATTTGAGAATCCAGTGCTTTGCTCAAATTAGAAGAAAACTGTTTACATGATCCAACTCTCACCGAAATTCAAGCCAAGTTTCCCACTTAATTTCAGGAGCAACTAAGCAGTTTGTAGGAATTACGTACTTCTGTGCACAAGGATCTGAGAGAGTTCCCAAATGCCTGTCACAATTATGTATTTTTGTTATTTCCTGCAAGATTTTGTGGGAAAATATATGCTCTGTGTAAATAAATATGTGGCAGATCATTTGCCTACTTTGCCTTTGACAAACATATTTTTTCCATGCCCCAGATATTCATGTTTCTGTTACTTGGAAATTATTTCAGCGTAATGTCTGAGTTCTTGTATTCAGGAGCTGTGTTCTTGAAATTCAGCCTCAATTATTTTCCTTCTTTTAGTTTTTGTTCTGCTGTTCCTGAGTAATCCCATTAGTGCTACTCTGAGACATCCGTAAGTAACTGTTGGTACAGCCTGCTCACCATCAGAAGTGTGTCATGTGGAAGCGGAGGAATTCTCGCATGTTGGCTAGAGCATTTTCTCTTTCCTGAAATATTGTATCATCTTGGATAATATCTCCCCACTGAAACATTTGTCTTGGATCAAAAAACTGGCATAGGAAGGCAATTTTTGATCAAAACCATATAAGGGAGTGTAAGTTTTTGCAGTGGGTCACAAACATCAGGTCTTTTTTGTGCCCTCCAGCAACAGGTATTTTTGGCTTTGATTTCCAGCACACCATAATAATGACAAAATACATTCTCTTTGGACTGACTTGTAACATGCGTATCTTCTATAATGTTTATAGCAAACTGGAGATGTCAACTGCTCCATTTAAAAAATCTCTAATTATTCACATAATGCCTTGATTAACGAAATTGTCCCAAACTACTTTAAAAATGTAATTTGTCTGGAACAATGTGTAAGGATACGTTCACAAACCAGATCACTAGGAGGGGGAAAGTGAACCTAAGGAGGCTGTAACATTATGTATGACTTTGCTTAGCTTATGTCCAGCACCCAGTGCCAGCAAATCTCTTAGTAGGAAGTTGTGAAGACTATGCACCAAACCATGAGACAGATATGCTATTTATTTGCTGTCCTACACTATTTAGTACTGGATCCAAATGTTATGCATTAAAAAAATAAGTTTATTCCACTGGAAACTCATGAGACCATTTCTGTATAGATGTAAGCAGCATCATTTTGACTAGAAACTAGTCCAGGCAGATGCCTGTTGTTGGGATTGCAGTGGCTCTTTGGTTTATTCAAGGAATACTCAGAGTTTATGTAAGAAGGTAGGTGAGCTGTATCCATTAGGATAAATGACTATGTAAGGCTACACAATCCAAGGGACAAAGCAAAACCTTCCTATTACTGACTTTCTGACCAGGTGTACTGATACGTTCAGCACCACTGAGAAACAAGATCATCTTTCAATTTATGCCATGAAGAGAAGACAAAAAGTTGTATTTTTTCTTTTCCCCCAAATAGGGGCAAATGATGGTAGCTGAAATTCTATGCTCTTAAATACTGAACTTGAAAGGTTAAACTGCTACAGATTGTGATACTGATTCTTTTTTTCACTGCAAAGATTCAGTACAAATGTATTTGTGACTCTTAGCCTTGAATATCTTTGCACTCTGAAGGTTCAGAGGGGACAGAGTAGAGAGGGAGAATCCCCTCCCTCGACCTGCTGGCCACACTTCTCCGGATATAGCCCAGGATACAGTTGGCTTTCTGGGCTGCCAGCACACACTCCTGGCTCATGTCCAGCTTTTCACCCACCAGTACCCCCAAGTCCTTCTCCTCAGGGCTGCTCTCCATCCATTCTCTGCCCAGCCTGTCCTTGTGCTTGGGATTGCCCCAACCCAGGTGCAGGACCTTGCACTTGGCCTTGTTGAACTCCATGAGGTTGGCAGTGGCCCACCTCTCCAGCCTGTCCAGGTCCCTCTGGATGGCATCCCTTCCCTCCAGCGTGTCGACCGCGCCACACAGCTTGGTGTTGTCGGCAAAATTGCTGAGGGTGCACTCAGTGCCATCATCCATGTCACTAACAAAGATGTTAAACGGTACTGATAGATGTCGAACAGTATCAGTTATCGTCTTTTCTTGTGAGATGATTCCTAGGCCAATAGATTTCAGCAGCAAGCTCATCCTAAAATATTGATTTTTTTCTGACTTAGCATCATTCTTTTTTACCCTGTATTACCTTTTCCTGTCACAGAGAAATCCCCTGCTTGCTTGCTGCCTATGCATCCTGGTAGGCTAGGATTTTTCTCTTCTTTGCTTGCATTTTGCCAAGGCACACCAGTTCCTTTTAAGCTCACTTTTGTGGTTTCCCTGGTGGCCTTGCTGCTGTTGCTACGGTCTCCCCTGAGTTCAGGGAACTTCCACAGCCTGGAAAGGCAGAGGGGAGCCCCAAGGGGCTCCTGCCTAGGGGATGCCCATGTGTTGTCATCCGGGTGACAACCTGGGCCGACCCCACTTGCCATGGACCCTGCCCCTGCTATGCCCCACCTGCAGAATAATTACTGGAGCTGACTTAGAAATTAAACTTACATTCACCTTTTAAGAAATGGTACAGTATTGAGGAAAATTCCAGGGTGGAGTGTGGCCAATATACACAGAATCTGTACCACGGCAGGTCCCCAGGCAATTCTAAATGTTGGCATCACTAGGGGTAAGTCTTGTGCTGACTCTAAGAGGAGCTGTCCAGAGGGTGGAGCAGCATGGAGGCATCGCCGCCAGGCTTTGTACTGATAAGGGAACTTGAAGGTACTATGGAGCTGATAAGCTGCATATTTGATACCCTGGGTCTGTAATTTTTTTACAAAATACTGTCCTTTAGGTGAACTTTGCTCATTATAATACAAAAACACACCTCTGTCCCAAAAGCTGCCCACCCCTGAGGTGCAACCACTCCTCACTGAGCATGCACTCTGAATTTTCCTAGCCTATACCTTTAAAAGTGAAGTAAGAGTATTTTACACCAATAATAACCAAGGTATTCCCAGAGTGGAAGGGGTTGGAA
>NW_010234915.1:0-3845 GCF_000690775.1 Eurypyga helias
TGCTGAGGGTGCACTCAATGCCGAGTGAGTGAATTATCACTTAATTAATTAATGCACTTATCACTTTTCAGACTAGCAACAGGAATGCAGTGGAAGTCAGAGATTCACCAGTGTACAACTGCCAGATCAGATTCAGACGCAGAATTTCAGTCTTTCATTCAATCTCATTGATTTGGCACCTCTGAGTCTGTGCATACTTAGCCCACTTAGACACTGTTCTGTCAACTACTGGCCAAGATCACTTATCCATGCCACTAAAAACCTATTTAACAATACAATCATAATGTTTATGCTCATTTTAAATAAAGCAAGAAGATGAAATCAGAAGAGAAACATACAAGAGGAGTACTGGGGTTGGAACTACATGATCTTTAAGGTTGCTTCCAACCCAAACCATTCTATGATACTGGTAATAACTCTATGATACTGGTAATAACTTCCTGACAGTGACAGGTTACATTCTGTTGGGAAGCAGTGAAAGAGAGAACTCTTGCTACATGTAGAGCCAAGTCAGGCTATGAACTAGGAAAATATACTCCATAGAGCAACGCTAACCTGGCTTCAGGGGGACCCAATAACCTTTTTGCCTGTGAAGAGATTATTGAGAAGACAAAGCCAAGCTCCACATGGTGGTGCATGGTGGGAGGAAACGAAAGAACCAGCACAGACAGAAACCAGTGAGGTTCAGCCCGCATGTAAAGAAAAGCTTTTTCACAAAGAGAAGACTCAAAGAGTGAAGTAGGTTGCTCAGAAAGATTGTGCCATTCCAATCCTTGGTGTTTTTCAAGACCAGACTGGATAAAGTCCTCAGAAACATGGCCTGGGGTAGGCTTTCTGTGGGTGGTG
This sequence comes from Eurypyga helias, assembly GCF_000690775.1. Classification (NCBI taxonomy): domain Eukaryota; kingdom Metazoa; phylum Chordata; class Aves; order Eurypygiformes; family Eurypygidae; genus Eurypyga; species Eurypyga helias. The sequence goes on from NW_010234915.1 coordinate 847, forward strand.
GAAAAGAGACCTCCTGAGGTCCCTTTCAACCTCAATTAGCCACTGATCCTGTGTAGGACTTGGTGACTTATGAGGCCCATCATCAGCTGAATATATACGATTCCAGGATTTTAGAAATAATGAATAGAGTTTGTAAATATTCATGCTCTCATAATAAAACCTGAAGCTGAGAAAAAGTAAAATTCAGCTTTTTGTTAGTCCAGGACAGTAAGCTCAGTATTTATAGAACACCGCCCTTCTCCTGGAGTCTTCTCTTCATATCCCTCGTGCTACTTAGCTGTATCCACCTATTAGCACCCCATTAAATTGCACTTACCACCATGACTGTGAAGTTAAATGCATGTTTTAAGCTATTAATCCTTTACATTTAAACATGAATGTTGTGCATTAAGTACTCCAAAGACATATTTAAAGCCCTGTTTTTCTGCCATATTCCAGCAGCTAATTTTCCAGGCATTAACTTAGGTTCTGAGCTGCAAGTCTTAGTTACTCACAGGGATTTGTTTGTCCCTCTAAAACCTTTTACTTGCGTATCTGATACTGATTCCCCAGCTCAAAGTTGAACAATTAGCTACATTGGAGCAATCCCTTAGTTCTGGACTGGGGCTGGAGAGATAGGGCATTTCTGGTCTTATTTCTGCTGTGTATCCAGAAAATATTACTTTCAGTACTTTTTGTCCTCTAAGAGACAATCAGAGGAAAGCAGATGAGAAAGCACTCTCAGCATGGCTCAGGACACATGTAACAAACAGTAAGCTCAAAGGTCAAGCCAGCTTTGCATTCAGATCATGACCAAATATACTCTTAAGATGACAATAGAATTAATCCAGTGAAATGAATGGGTTTACAACAGAAGTATGGGGGTTCAGAGATAAAATCCTGTAATTTAGTATTAAATTTGGTTCCATGGGAAAGATTTTTCAAGAGACATTAGTTCACATTAGGTATCAAAATAACTGACCAGCTTTTCAAAAAAATCAGTAAATCAAAGTGCTGAAGCCACCTAAATAAAACTGTCCCAGTTGGTGCCTTTAGTGACAACAGGAGGTATGACAGTACTGCAAAGATTAGAAGATGCAGCATTAATATTAATACCTCAGTAACTGCAGTCAACCTAATGAGTTGCATAAAATATACAGTGAGTTCCTAAACAGAGTATTTTTAAGGAGGGAAAAAAAAACACATTTTGTTCTCAGATCCCTGCAGTTCCATCAGTTTCAGGATGCTTAAGACTGGCCTCCAAGTACTTTTTTTGCTATTTCTTTTGTACAGCTACAACAGTCCTTGAAATGATGAATTCTTTTAAGTATTTAATCAATTAAACTAGAAAGAGGAGTACAGGTACATACACATTATGGTTTAGTCTACTGCACACGGTCCCAATTATTCTCTAACCTACAGTACAGTGATGGCATAAAATTTTCTTACAGGTCACATGCTCCATCCACCATCACAGAGACATAAAAAGAGTAGTAGTAAAGGCAAGAGGCTTTACATGCACAGCCCTTCTCTGTAACTGGAATAAAAATTACCATTACAATTCATGAAACATAATAGTCGTAAAAACTCTTGTACAGGGACTGGTAACCACTGCAGCTAGAACAGCCCACAGGCTTTCTTATTATGCCAGGGGACTAGTCTGATACCTAGCAGGACAAAGGCAATGCACAGTAATCTTTATGACACCTTTGTTCCTTTTCCTGCATTTGCATTGCACATTCCTCGGTTGTGACCAAGGATCAGTGCCAAGATCTATTTAATGAATCAGGGGAATTGGCTGAAGGGGAGCAGATGAAGCCAAATAAAACAAAAGGGCTCAAACCAAATATTTTGAAATGGCCAACAAGGAATCAAACAGAAGAATGCTGATGGTGAGCCAAGTCTTGCTTGTTCTTCTCAGGTGAATAAACTCCCAATGGAATTGGGGCCAAAGTCCCCTTTTAGTAATGCCTACGGCACAGCTTACAAAAATTTAAACAGAACTAGGATTGTAAGGCATAAATAACTTTCTGAACATCCTGCTCACAGACACCCTCTGAAAGGTAAAAGAAAAAAAAAAATCTAGAAATGGCAATCTTCCTATCATCAGTCTTTATTACAATTCAGGAGAAGACGACTTGGTGTATCGCAACAGCGTCATGGCCTGCACTGGGCAGCACAAGAGAGAGCAGGAGTGCTGGCTGGCTGCGTGGTGTGGAGCACTGCTCTACAGCACCGCTCACTGTACCAGTCAGCCGGCTCATATTCCTTTGCGGCCAACCCTGACCATTCAGATCTTCCACAGAACATTTCCCAACATTAAAACCACCACAATAAGACATTTTATTAAAAATTTACATTGGGTATCACTCCCCACTTGTATGTATCATGGGCACAGGAGAATCTTAACCTTTAGATTTATCCTCCATGCATTACATCCAACATCTCCTCCTCCAAGCATAAAACCCAAAAACCTCCCCTACAGTGGACTGTCAAGACCTTTTTTTAATAACCAACAGTCTAAGCAGAAGCTTGTCTAACTTAACACTGGATCTTTACTAAAATACCAAAGTTTGCACCATGGTATTTGGGCCAACTCCAAAAGAATTTAATTTAGAACCGTTTTGTCTATAGGATTCACAGAAAATCCTATTGACAAGTTTCAGGGAGCTACTGAGATGTGCCGTGCAGAGTAGTTTTTGCTGTATTTTAGTGAAGCTGGTTTTTTCTACCTAGCAATAAACTTGGAAGAACTCTACTAAAAACATTATTTCATAAATAAAAACAATAAAGTTTTACTGAATCCAATTAGGAAAAATATGTAATATGTTTCAAGAAGAAACATAATTTCTACAGGAGTTTATTGTCAGTATGTTTAACTTTTACTTTTGACAAAAAAATATACTTGACACTTTTTCTTTTAAAATAACCAGTCACCTCTTACAGTCCTGAAATGCATCCATCTCAAAAACATATATAGTCCCCCCATGCATAACATATTGTCGTGGTTTAACTCCAGC
>NW_010234916.1:0-12472 GCF_000690775.1 Eurypyga helias
CCCGCCGACTCGTTTTCTGGCACATATCTGATGGAGTGTATGCCACAGCTCCTGTATGTATGTACTGTATCCAAAGGACATGGCAGTCTAGCATAACATCAGATAAGTCCTAATAAAAGCCATATTTTAAAGCTCATTTTAAATATTTAAAAATATAATCTGAAATAAAAATGAAGTGTGAAACGTCTGTATTAATAATATTATCATCAGCCATTATTAAAGTCAAAGACTTGAATTTTCATCACAGTTACAGTCCCGTTAATAGCTTTATCCTGACAAATGCACTGAAGATCTCTATTTTCTTCTGTTAACATTTTGGTCCACTTCATCATTTCTTTTCATAAGGAAATAACAGCTGAAAGTGCTGTGGGAGGCACGGGTGAAATGCTCAACATTCCAAGAGTTTCCACTGACACCAATACCCTAAAGCCATCCCAGTCCCTTCTTGGTGTCACTGAATTTGACCCAGAAAAAAATCACTCATCCATGGGGCTTTGGATTAATTTTCTTCTCCCCCACCCTACACAAATACACACATCTTTTCATTGTCCTCCAGATCCAAGTTTCTTGATAAATTCATAACTGAGAAACTGGACATGGACCAGTTAGAGTGAGTCCAGAGGAGACCACGAAGATGCTCAGAGGGCTGGAGCACCTCTGCTATGGGGACAGGCTGAGAGAGTTGGGCTTGTTCAGCCTGGAGAAGAGAAGGCTCTGGGGAGACCTTATAGCACCTTCCAGTGCCTGAAGGGGCTACAAGGAAGCTGGGGGGGACTTTTTACAAGGGCCTGTAGTGACAGGACAAGGGGTAACGGGTACAAATTGAAAGTGGGGAGATTTAGATTAGATATCAGGGAGAAGTTCTTCCTGGAGATAATGGTGAGGCACTGGAACAGGTTGCCCAGAGAAGCTGTGGATGCCCCACCCCTGGAAGTGTTCAAGGCCAGGCTGGATGAGGCTTTGAGCAACGTGGTCTAGTGGAAGGTGTCCCTGCCCATGGCAGGGGGGTTGGAACTAGGTCATCTTTAAGGTCCCTTCCAACCCAAACCATTCTGTGATTCCATGAAACTAAGATACATCCGTGACTTGAAAAATATTTTTTAAGTGCCTTCCTCCAATGTGACCAGTGCCTGCCACCTCCATCACCCCTTTCTTTTTTTACTGTATCCTTCTTTGATCATGGTGTTTCTCTCCAGTTCAGTAAGAAAGGAAGGGGACAGCGCACTTGACTGCTATGGATACAATGTGGATGAGGAAGGGAGAATTCATACTGGTGGTACACAAGTTAAATATTAATTATATCAATGTCTTCACAGAGAAACAAGGTAAATACAGAATTTTTAACAATGTGTTTTGAAAGGTCATGAAAATACATTAAAACATATCAAATCAATAACAAGAACTTCAAAATACTCTTGGAAAACATTAAATAGCTACATACACAAATGATAACCATTGGAAAGAACTTCATTTAAAATCATTTCTCACCTCAGTATCCTCTCATGATCTGATGGAAAGATTTTTCTGCTCTGGAAGAAAATTATTTGTTTGTAATATCAGTCTAATACTGTTAGTTATATTGATTTGTGTTAGACTATAGACTGGTGAAGTTTTCAAAGCCTTAGCATTATACAGCTGATGAAAATCTCTCCACTGGAGCTTTTCCTTGGGCAAGGTGCAGAGCAGGGTGTCCCAAGCAGTGTATATTTTGCCAGATTATGATTAATGTAATGCTTGCTATAGATTAGCAGTGAGTGTTTATATTGCTTTAAATTGTCTTGATCAGTTGAAATAGTTTTACAGATGCATCAAAATCTTGAGCATGTTTCCTTGAACTGTTCTACTATTCTATTTCTCATACTATTCTCATATTCTTAGGAATGAAAATTTCAACACAATTTGGTCAAAATCAAAATCAGAACCTGCTTTTAACTGGTAAACTTTAAAAAAGAGTCTTGGTCGAATCTTCCAATTGATACCAATAAGCTTTGGAACAGGCTATGGAATCATAGAATAGTTCAGGTTGGAAGGGACCTTTAAAGGTCATCTAGACCATATGGCTTCTACCTAGATTGTACAGGATGCTTCCAAAACCAGCACATAATCATTTTCTCTCTTGTATAAAGGAAAAATTCTTGGAGAGGGTGAGGAGGAAGGATGTATTTGCAAAACCTACCTGGCTTTCCGTAACTTCCTATAGGATAAGTACAGCAAATATGTTTCTCAGTAAGATCTCGTAGCCCTCATGCCCCAAAGCATGCGCAAAGCCCAGGGGTTGTACAAGCTTTGCAGGTGCTCTGCAAAGGTGAATTGCTTTAACCTCAAAATTCATAAACTGAAAAGGCAACCCCATGTGTACCTGCTTCTTTGAAGTGTTTAGAGGCTTGAGTTTTATCTAAAAAAAAAAAAATCTTAAAATAAATAAATCTTTAAAATCTAGAAAATTAACAAAGTAGAAACACTGTTTTAGGTGATGGATCATGTATGGTAATCACTAAAACCTCTGAGACTGTAAAATGGGATTTCCTTTTTTTTTTTTTCCTATATCGGACACTGCAGTATCAACTGCTGTAGTCCTAAATTTAGCCAAACACTGCAATTATCAGATGTATTCAGTTGCAAAAGCTTTTGTCATTTCTGTGGTTGTCTGACAGTATATGGTTCAATCATAAAAGGGCAAATGACAGGCGAGTGTAAGAAATGAAATTTCTTCTTCTTACTGACATACCAGGGAAAGGCCCCCTGCTGTAATATGGAAAATCTCTTATGCAAAAGAGCACAGCAACTTACAGTGCACAATCACTATGCAGACTTTTGTTTGGGTATTTTTTCCCCAATTTAGTTAAAGAAAGGGAAAAAAAGATGGCCCTAAAATCAAGTTTAAAAGTTCAAAATTGATTTTAGTGTTAGACTATATTTATAGGTTTAAGGATGTAAAGATTAAAATGCCATAAAGCTCCGTGTAAGTATGAACACTCCCCCTTTAAACAGCGCTGTTTTTCTGGTGATCCCCAGGCCATTGCAGTGAACAGTTTGTCACACACAGCAGAGGCAAGGTGAGAGCCAGAGAGGGATGCTGAGTCCAGGGGAAGCGGGCAGGGCCATCCCATGTTGTGTCTAGTAGAAAAACAAAGAGAAGACTGTACATACATTTTAGTCATGCATTTAGTATTTTTACTGCTATTTCTAAGCACAATCCAAACAAAACTGTATATAGAAAAATCAACCTTCCTGCAGGATTTAAGTAAAACTGCCTTTGGAAAAAATAAATTCTCCTTTCCCTCCCACAGGGGTGAATTTAACCCCTTCTGGCAATAAACAAAGGTCTTAAAGAGAGAGCAAATTCAGTGTTTGCCATTTTAAAATCCTGGTGTAAAGCGGTCTTACTGCAAATAAACATGACTCATATTATCCACAGTGCTTTCGAATGAAAACAGGAATGGCGTAAAGGCTTATTATTCACCAAAAAAATACACGAGACCTGCCCTTTGGCTCATGTACACTGCCCGGCTGTATGAACCAAAGGTGGCAACTTTGAAGTGAGAAGAAGACCTACCCATTACCCCTCAGGCAAAGACTGACAGTGAGCACCATGACAACGTCTGACCCTAAATGCACAGAGCTCCTCCGAAAGAGACGTGGGCTGAAGGTCGCTGCTCTCAAACTCTGCTCCCTCCTCTCCCAGGCACTGAGGCTGCCGGCAAGCAGGCCGGCAGGGATTGTGGGTGGGAGAGTGTAGCTCTGGCTGGGTAAGAGATGGAGCCTTGGCACCACCACTACCATCCCATGCTTCACACAGCCATGACTCCCCACCACCACTACCCAACCCTTCTCACAGCTGTGACTCCCTCTCAGGAACTCCTCAGATATTCCCACTGGATGTGGTGTGTCTCCAGTCCTCAAGCAGAGAGGTATCTGGAGGCTGTGAAGAAGTGGGATCTCCACCAGGACCGCTAATCATTGCCCAAAGGCTCTCAGGAGGAGACCCCGCAACAGAACAGTGAGGGGGGTCCCACTGAGAATCACAGAATGGTTTGGGTTGGAAGGGACCTTAAAGATCATCTAGTTCCAACCCCCCTGCCATGGGCAGAGACACCTTCCACTAGACCAGGTTGCTCCTGGCCAAGAATGGCCAGGATGGGAAAGGGATTGCCTCCTTTGTCCTCCCATCACGCCCCATGCCTCAAAACTGTTAATGAAAAAGAAGATGGGGTGGGGTGGGATGGTTTTTTTCTGGGATTTATCAAGCCAGTGGGTCTTCAGATAAAGGCAAAATGGCCAAAATCTTCACGGTAAGCATATCACTGCAAAGCCTCACAAGCATGGCAGTGCCTCAGGCAGCCACGCTCCACCGAGGGCTGGCCTCACAGCCCATGACCTCCCAAGGAGCTTCACAGGCACCTGTCCTGGTCATGGTGCAGCCACAAAGCAGGGAAATACAGAGGGAAACAGAGGCTTTACGTCCCCGAATTACACTTCCCATCAGGCATTTGCACAGCATTTCCAAATCAAATGTGGGGCCACCTTCAGCTGAATTTTTTAAGTTTTAACAAGAAAACCCAACTTTTTCTTTTTTATAAGCATCTGTTTATGAGACAATTTTTTCCAGGAAAATCATGTATGTTTTACTTCCAAAAATCTGTTTATTTAAGAATCCACATTTCTACTGAAAAACAGTCTCAGTGGACAATCTCTGAATTACTCACAGAAAACTGAATAAATCCCAACAGCAAGATATACTATGAAAAAATATTTATTTCCTTAGGAAAAAAAAAAACTTCAATAACTAATGGCTAAAATGCAGCAGAACTGGTCCCAGCGAGTGCAAATCAGCTATAGATTTCAATGAACCTATGTCAATTTACCCCAGGTGAAGTTCTGGCCCACTGAGCTCAGGGAAACAAAATGTCAACTTTACTTTCTAAACACTTTTTCTCAAATCATATTCCCCTTGTAATAATGTGCAGTGAGTGTTTAGCTCAACATGCCTCTTATAGTTTCTGTTTGGGAGATGATTTTTCTTTTTAATTTCTCTGTCAGGCACACTTATTGAAGCGCACACGCTTCAGACAGATGCAACCTGCAAAAAAGGTTTGAAAGACAGTGATTTATTTATGAAATTCGTGGTTGAGAGGATGAGGTAAGCCACACGAAGATTTTAAAGCTGCTCGCTACTGTAAGGCACATATGCAATATATGTAAAACGTGGGAAGTGAAAGCCCTGAGAATATTTGGGCACATCGCCTGCACAGGGCAGAACTGCAGTGGGAGAAAAGGGGCAGCAGGTGGGCAAAAAGCTGTAAGGACAAGTTCTGCTCTGCCTTCAAATTCACTTTGCTACCTCAAGGCCAGCAGCATTTATTATAGGGGCTCTATACATACATCAAGTTTTTGTTCTTGTGTGTTTTACATTATGTGGCCAACACAGCAATCAAACCTGAAGCTCCACAGTCGGAGCAGAGCATAAATTCACTAAAAGTGCCAGCACTAAAGGGTTTTACTCCTAACTAAACTCCCATCCATGCCAAAATCCTTTGCTCCAAGTAAGAGGCGTTTCAATTTGCAGATGACTCCAGCTGAAGTGGGCGCACTGGGGTCCCAGAACTGCCGACGTTCAGTGGGGACACTGCTATTCGGCTGGGTGAGTTCAACGGCCGCCAGTGCCAGCACCCCAGGGTGTATGTGCTCTCCCTCTGTGATGCTGCTCGCCCTGGCACTGCAGCAGGTGAGAGGGCAGGCAGATGCACTCCAGCAATGCCCCTCTGTGGCATTTTAAGAGGGATTTCTCCTGTTCCATCACGCGCTGTTGAATGTCCCTATAACAGCGCCGGCTGAAGAGAAGATGCAGCCTAATCTCTGGCAAGCGGATGACGGGGAGGAGGCAGTGAGAACGTTCTCCCTTCCTACACCACGCCGTGAATCACCAGAGACTGTCCATTCCCGCTGGAATAAAGTAATTGGAGGTCACTGGTGTGGAGAGGAAAGGCAGAAGTTTCATGCAGGTTGCAGCTAATGAGTGCAACAAAGCCGCCTGAATGATGGGAGAGAGAAGGATGCAGGGAAGAGCAGCAGAAATGGGGGCTGGAGAGACTCCCCTGGATGTTACTTTGTCAGCCAGGGATATATCCAAACATCTTTAAAAGACACATCCAAAGAAAAGCTATTTTTAATGTATTTCTTCGTCCTGTACCTAGCTGTGAGCAGGTGGCAATTTTTGCAGGCTTTTTGGATGAAATGGCACGGAGAGGGGACTGTAGAGGTGAGGTGGTAACGTGTGAACGAGCTGGTTCAGAAAGGACAGCCCATACACAGAAACAGGACAGTCAGACTGCTGACGCTGGCAAAGCAGGAGTCGCTACAGTAAGGTACACCTGCAATCAGGAAGAGATTGGAGCTGCTTTTTATCTTACTGAAAAGGAAAGCTGCATTCAATAAGGTGGAGAGTGGGGCTTTGGCAGAGAGCTTCAAGGTGTGAGCTAAAAGGGGTGTGAATGAGCAGCCAGAGAGATGATCCTAACAGGGGTGACTGGGATACATTGCCAAAGGCAGAGGTCACCATGGCCACACAAAGGGAAAAAGTTATGTTCATTATAAAATTATGTTGTGCTCCACTATCTTCTCCATATTCCTGGCACATAGCATAGAAAGCAACATCAAACCCCAGGGGTACAACATCAAACTCCCACACACAGGCCCCCAGTTCCAGGATAAAACAGAGCTGGATGTGGAAAAATGGAGCCAAAAATGACTAAGCAAACTGTCAAACATTGGAAGGGACAAGCCCTTGAGTCACCCAGCTCTGCTCCAGTGTCGAGCAGCAAGGTCCCTTCTGCCCTCCACAGGGAAGAGCAGTGAGTTAGGAGGCTGCCAGTAGCTTCCCAGCAGTGAAAGGGGTTAGAAAAGGAGCCTTCACCTGCAGTTTAGGAGCTATTGCTGGCAAGCTTATAGCTGAGGAAATTAAAGTTTCGGGCTAGTTGAACCATATTTGTGGTGTCTTATCTTTCTCCCTGAGTGATGGTAAAGTTAGATGGAGGGCAAGGTGAGGAGATGCCAGGTGTTGAGAGTGGTTATGTGGACGTAGACAGGAAAAGATGGCATTAGTCAGGATGGGAGATGAGAAGAGTTTTGACAGTGCCCACAGTGTAAGTCTGAAAGGAAGATATGGCAAGCATTGGAGAGACCCCCAAGGCGGTGGGACTGGGGGTGGAAAAGAGATGAGGGAAGAGGCATGGAGAGATACCAGATGTAAAAGATAACAACCCAGCACAATTTTGCCGAGAATAAAGGCTTCTGAGCCAACACTTTGAATCTACATGTCCACCCTCCACTAGTAAAACCATTAGACAGACAAGAATTAAGAGGAGAGAAATCACTCGCCTGCAAACAGCTTGCTGAAGACATGACATTCCCGAAGAAAAATGTACACAAGCGTAAGCAGCTTACAAGAGCGAGCTATCTCACCCGGCTCACCCCCCACGAACACTATTAAATCCATGAGAATCAGAACAAGGAAATTGTCAGGGAGAGGCTGCGATTAGCCAGGGTCTCGGCTAGAAAAATAGTTTATGAATTGTCATAAAAATTTAAAGCTCAACCTCACATTAGCTGCTGCAATGTCTCTGCTCCCACCTACAGTACAGTTCATCTCCCTCTATCTTCATCACTGACTGTGCCAGTACAAGGGGGAAATCTTCTGAATGTTTCCCCGAAATTAAATGCTGAAACGGCATATCATTATTTTTGATATTCAAATCTATTATTAATAAGCTATACACTACAAAAAGATTCTGAACATGAGTGATATGTCTCATAATTCTGACCTATTAACAGAAGTACATGAGTCTCCCTGGACCAAAAAAATAGTTGTTAAAAAAGATTAATCGCTTACTCAAATCAAAATAACATGACAGTTCCATGAAAGATTTCAAAATAAAAGTTAATAAGTTAATGGATTCATTTTACTGCTCCTAAGACACAAACAGACAATGCAGAACAGTCAGTCATCTTCTTATTAAATAATATGTATCAACTACTCCATCATGTTTGTACTAAGCAACAGGCAATAATACGCTCCGTGATGGTGTATTAGGGTGAGTGTGCCAGTAAGGGGACAAGGCCAAAGCACATTCTTAATTTTCTTTGGAGTCAATGAGCATATGCTTAAAATTTGCCATATACTTCAGTATTAAACTGAATGCAGAGGCAGAATCATTTCCCCAGCTGAGGGCCACCCTTTCAGCCACCAAATCCTTTCCGCTTTCCCGTGGCTCCTAATCCTCGTGGTTTGGGCGAGACTCATCTCCCAGTTGGCCTGTCACCCACCACGGGGCAGAGCCCCCGGTGTCACCTCTCCCAGGACACGGTGCGCTTCCCTCTGAGGTTACCCCATAGCTGCTGAGGGAGCTCAGGTGAGCAACTTGAACCAAGGTGCTGGTTTTTTTGGTGGTGAAAATGAGGGGGAAAAATGCCCTGTTCAACCTGCGCTGGAGGAAAATGTTTCTGAAAACTTTGATTAAAAAGAAAAAAAAAGGATTTTTTTTCCAGTGTGAGGAGAGTAAAAATAAAATGACATTTCCCTGATATAAAAATAATTCTTCTGGCTTCTTTCAAGTGTTGTAGCCCAAAAATATTCCAGAGGAGGAACTTGGGAAGAAGATTGCCTTTAGGGAGTGATGGAGTCACTTTCCTCAGCCCTGTGGAAGTCCCGTTCAGGTTTGGCTGCGTTATGTGGGTTGGATAATCAAAGTCTTTATATGCACGGGAGTTATTTTAATAAGAACAAGGGGTAACAAAAAATCTTCTGGTTGAAAGTGAACTGCATTGTACAGGCATAAGGGATTTCATTGCCTGCTCAGAAAAGATGGATGGGGGGGGTTTTAATGTAGGAAATCAGGTGGCGAAAGGGTAGGAAACAAACAACTTGTGGTTCCTGCCGTTTAAGCATGAAAGGGGCACGTGAAGAGGCATTGATTTCAGCCATGCTGAAAGCCAAGTAAGGCTTTGGAGGACTGGGCTTGTAAACGGCAGACGCTCAGACAAAAGTCTGGGGCACCTTTCTCAAGAGTACCTAAGTCTGGTTTTCAAAAGGACCTTCCCCTCTTAAGTCACTTAGGATGTATCTACCCCTTCAGCAGAGCCTTGGTTAATGGAGGAGCTTTGCTTCCCTGACAGAGGGAGGGACAAGGGGGGAGGTGGCCATAGCAGGACATCCGCAGGCTGCAAGGGCAGAGCTGGCTGTATCAGTGCGGGGCGGCTGCACGTTATCCCGCATTTCTCATTCCCTCAGGCGATTTCCAAACTGTTGCCTTAAGCTTGCAGCAGGCTTGCAGAGGTCTCTTAGGCTTTAAGCAGTTTCTAACTGTATTTATGTGCTTTATCCCTTGAGTAGGATAAACAGGTTAGCAATTAACTCTAGCTTCCTGACCTCTAGCTGGATAACCAGATCTCTAATTATATTTTCAGTGGCAGTGAATCTCAAGAGTTGTGTGACACTATCTGAAAGTTTCCACTCCCCTGAAGCATCTGCAGCTCTGTGTGGAAATTGGCAGCCGAGAAAATATTGGCAAAACAGAAAGGCAATTTTTCCCCTCCCTGGTAGGTACTTCTGCCTCCTGAGCACTTCCAATCCTTCCACTCTGATGATTGGAAAATACTTACCCTGATAGGTGGTACACCAGGCAGCTCATACTGAGAAGCAAAAGATTCTGAGTAGTATTTTATTCAAAAACGCCTTTTATTTAATAGGATCTTTGTGGTAGAGAATATTCACAGGAGTCAAGAAACTGGAGAGCAATACTAAGCCCCGTGTCCTTTATAGGTTGTTTTCAATGGTTTCTCAATAGAGCACTATGTTGGGACAGAGGGTGGCTTGATTTCTTTATACTGCTACAGAACTATTATTTATGAAAAAGAAAAAAAAGAAAAAATGTAATGTACCACTTTTACTTTAGTAGGAGCACAACTGACCTTCAAAAAGGTGATATAGTTGGAGAGACAACTCTGAAACTGGCAGAGCACCTCTCAAAAACAGAGTATCTGGATGGCCTAATGCCAGAAGCTAACAGTGACAAAGCAGAGCAATTTGGAAAATCAGCTTGCTGTCATCCTGTATGCATGTAACTCTCGAAATAAAACAGTGATCTAATATAAAGGAGGTATATGGATTTACTCTGACAGCAAAGCCAAGCATCCATTCCAAACAAGTGCCACACATATTCTCTTTTTAAAAGCAGTAAAATACACAGCAAATTAGCTATGTTCACATCTTCAGAACGGGTGGTCTTTGCTCTGATTTTTCTGTGTGGTTTCCCATTCTCTGTACAGGAAATGCATGTCTGTGTCTGACCCCACTTCTTACTTTATTACCCACACAAGTTATCCTTTTTGAAGACAGATGTGGAAGCACTGTTCAAGACCTGCATCAAACCAGGAGCCAAACTACTTCTTTCTTACGTACAACATGATACTTTGTTGTAATAGAAGCTGGTTTGGATTCACACCACAAACACTTCCACAATTCAGGTTTCTGTGCTGCAAACAGATAGTTTGGAGAGCTGCACTGAATGTCCCTACCATCAGGACAAATGGGCGTTCAGACACGGTTAGATTCCTTCTCAAGAAGGCAGAAACTAAAGCAAGATGTGCACACCATGAGTTAACAACCTACAAAAGTAAAGGCCAAAAGAAGAAAATACGGTTCACATATCAGCTAGAAAGTTAATTGTGCAGGTCTTAGAGGACGATGGCAAAGTCATTTTAGAAGTCTCATTTTGTTTCCCTCCATGGAAAAGAAACAGTGGCATAGGTGAGCCAATTAGTTCCTGCTTAGGTCTTTCCCTTCTCAGTGGCTTCCTTGTTTCTCACACCTTATCATCAATTCTGTGCAGCAGGGGCCAGTGGATTATGCACCCGGTACCGGCCAACTTCCTACTTTGCCTACTCTACCACTACCACTCCTCCAAACCAAATATAACAAAAAAAAATTTCTTATACTGGCTGTAAAACACTTAGGGGCAGCCCCCAGCACAGGTCAGGTGGTCCATTACCAGCTCCAGCTAAGGTGTCCCCTTACATCTCTGGCCATTTCACTTTCTAGGTTACCTCTCTACAGAAGAAGGCAGCATGCAGGGGAGACTACAAAACACAGCAGCATTTCATGGAAAGAGCAAAAGCAAACATGCACCTGAGGCTATAAAGAAGGTGGAGACCAGAGAAGAGAAGTAGCAGTGTTATCCCACTTATGCAGTCATAACATTTTTTGGTCCCCACAGATTTCTTCCTTGGTATGTCTCATCCACATCGTGGATACAAAGGACAATTGTGTATGGTGTTTTCCATGTGGGACGATGCAGACCAGGCTCCAAACTCCATGGGGAGCGTTTTCCAAAGCAGCCAAGCATAATGACAGAATTAGGCCAGAGAGTTTCATGTCAAGAAGAGTATCAAGAACAGTATAGGGATATCTCATCTGGCTGTTAGCTTCATGAGAAGGAAGGGGAAGTAGTGGAGGGAACAAATGACTAGCACGATTCATCAAAAAAGACAAAAAAAAAGTCAAATTGAAGATGGCCAGGACAGATCTAAAGCTGAAGAAAGAAACTCATAACAAAGGTTATCCACACAGTGACTATGGAGAAGAGATGCTCAGAAAGCCGTAGCTGCTGGAAATTCACATCTCCTGTTCAGAAAGAACCCAGTGTGATTGTGGTATGGAAAAAAGGCAGGATGCATTCAAAGGGCTCTGAAGCAGTGTGTAGGAAAAGAGAAAGAGAGATCAACGTAAATTTAAATTCGTCTTGTCTTTTAAACCAGTGGAATAATTTTTTTTCATGGAAAATTGTGTGACAATGACTTAAGGAAGAGTTTTAAGCATCCAAATAAACTGTGTGGAGGATATGACTAGGAGTTAGTGCAGGCAATACATCTTAGCAAGAGATAAAATACACTGGTTGAGACCCAACTTAGCAGAAGGACAAAAGCACCTATGAACTTCATGTCCATACCTGTGTTGAGCATACAACCAATACAGTGCCTGCACAGCTCACACAGCACAGCCGGAACCATGCAGCTGCCCAGCTGTCTACCATGTAGGCAGAGAGAGCCCCACGAAGAACAAGAACACAGGAAGAAAATCGTTGCAGAGCACAGATTCAGGACACAAACCATTCTGAGTGCTCTAAATAAAGGTTTAAAAGAAAAAATTACTATACTGTATAATTTATACCTCAGAGAACAAAAAGATGGGGATGATTCTGTTCTTCAGATGTCTGAAAGACTCCAAATCAATCAAAACCAAATAAGTAGGTAGGCTATTCCAAGCTGAGCTTGAAGGGTAATGTGCAAAAAGAGCTGTTTCATGACTGAGTCTACCCAACAAGCATCTTCTCATCCTTTCTAACTTGCTTCTGGGCTAAAAAGAAGACCAGACATCCCTGCTACTTCTGAAAGGGATCAGAGGGACCTGGACAGGCTG
>NW_010234917.1:0-12262 GCF_000690775.1 Eurypyga helias
ATACTTTTATTATTATTTATTTTTACTTAGCATTTACAGGTGGATAAATTGAGCTTTGTCCATGATGCAGACATTCCCTTTGCATTTGACTTCTCCTGGAAGCAAAGTAAAAAAAAAAAATCTTTCTGGTTAACAGAAATCTACTCAAACTCTTGTCCAAAATTTTGCAATGATTGAGCAGGGAATCAATTTTGTGAGCTGGAAGCCTAGGGACAGTCTGACCTTTGTGTAAATAGGGTTTCCTACCCTCCAAACATCCTAGGCACCTCCACAGGCAGCAGTCTATGACAGAAGTTTGGGACTTAGAAGTGCAGATCATCCCAGAGCCTGTATGACCCTTGTTCCTATTGCTAGTGGTCTCTAGAAGTGGCTGCCCTGCCCACATCTTTTCACTTGGAATTTCTTTAGCCAGTAAAGCCAAGACCAAATGGAATAATTTCTTGGCTAAATCCCAACAAGGGCATGACTGCATCCCTTCGCAAGGATAGGCAGAACAGCTTATTTGCTGCTCTGCTGCTTCAGGAAATAAAATATTCTTTCCTCAATGGAAAAAACTCCTTAGTCAGGATGGTATGAAATTTGGCTAAATGTCTGTAGGAGCTCTGAGTTTCTCCCAATGAACCATCTCTAAATCTTTTGATTCATCTCATCTTTAAAGGTGGATCGTTCTGTCCTGGATCATGCTGCTTGTATCAGCCTCAAAATGAAGAAAATGGCATGAGAGCAATTAGATCAGTACCACTGCCTGTAATAAGTACAGCTACACCATTTTTTCATATACCTTCTTTATTTTTTTCCCCAGCTTACAGATCAGATACAGGGGGAAGAGTCTGTACAGTTGTTTGGTTTTGGTTTTTTGTTTATTTGGGGTTTTTTTGTTTGGTTGGTTGGCTGGGGCGTTTTTTTTTTTTTTGTTTGTTTGTTTTTTAATGTCAGGCTAATTCAAGGACTGTGAAGGTCACTAAGCAGGATTTAAAGGTCTGCTTTCTTCCTGCTGCAGCCAAAGAGCTCCCATTCATGCTTAAACCCAGGAATTAGCCACATTGTGTCTCTTGTATTAGCAGTTTGTTACCAATCCGATAACTCAACAGGACTTAATGAGACCAGTGGAGTTACGCCAGTTTCAGAATGCAGCCTGATACCTTCACGGCTCAGCTAATGGATGTATCCTTCTTTTCTGTGAAAAGTCATCAGAGCCATCCCCAGCCTTTGAAATGCTGCTGCTTCCGTACAGCAAGATGTGACTTCGCGCTGGCCTCACCAGGAAGCTCTGCATCTGTTCTGACATTGCTTTCACTTTCATCAGCCTGGGATTTAAGACTGTCAAGGACAATTAGTCACCCCACATGCCTGAAAGAAGGAGGGCTGATACAAGGCCAGATCTGAGTTTATGCAGGGTACAGGGTGATAAAATTTGGGGCATACTTTGCTGGTGGTAGTTATGTAGACTTGGCTTGCTGTGTGCTTTCCTTGGCCATGGATGTTTGTGGCTTATGGTTAAGCTGGAAAATGGAGAAAGGCCTTACATGCCCCATTCTCCAATTCATGTAGCCTTCCTGAGGGTCTGAGACAGGCGTCAGGAGTTCTGTTCCTTCGTCACTGGCCAGCTTTAAGGCAGTTGTGAGTAGAGCTGACTTAATCTTACCAGACTCCAGTGCAGTGTGCCCTGTCTGGGGCTCCAGGCCAGGGTAGCACTCTTACTACCCTGAGAAGGGTAGGAGAAAGGCTGTGGCCTTCCTTTGATCATGTCAGATACTGTGGAAGACAGACTAGCTGCTGCTGAGAGAGAAGTAGGGTATCTGGGGAAACATTTGCCCTTTCATCATTTCCATTGGATGTGGTTTTCCAGGGTTGCCTCCTTTTTCTTTCAGCACAACCTTGCGTCTTGTCTCCGCTGTAGGCCTCCTGTTTTGCAAAACAGCACGTAAGTATGCCCAGTCCTGCCAAGAAGCATTGACTCAAGTTATTCAGTATCTGCTGAGCAGGATGCTTCGAGGAGGAATTGCTTTTCCTCAGCTAGGAAGAAAGGAGGAAGAATGTAGCCTGTCAGATCCAGGCCACCACATTCAAATTCTCCAGCATTTCCTCTAACTGTTGGCATGGTCTTCACAGGATCATCAGCCTAAAGCAAGCATTGTGGAGGAGGTAGAGTGCTTTTATGCTCTTTGCCACAGGCAGACCTCCAAGCTGCTCATTAGAAATTTAGGGTCATAATAGCGGCTGAGTCTTTTAAAACTGGAACCGTATAAGTCTGTAGGATCTCACTGGTCCTTTTACAGCTGCTGGATTATTTCTGTAGTGCTTGGTAGTAGGGATGTAAATTCTGTCTCCTTGTTAAACAGGCTGACCCTAAAACAGAGGAAGGACTTTTTAGCCAGAGATCAAAACAGAAAGATAGTCCAAGCAAAGGCCTGATTTGGGAAAGACAACTGACAAATTGCCACTTGAATAAAACTCATCATCCACTCAAATGCAGAAAGCAAAATGGGGCTTGTAGGTAGTTTTTATTCAGGATTTGTATGCCTGATTTTCTTCTTGGAAGTTTATTCCAGCTGCTGCCAAGGACTTTTGGGACAGAGACCAGTGTACCTCTCTTGAAAATCCCTAGAATGTTTTGTAACATTCTGGTATTTCTGATGAATTCCTGGTTGTTGACTAGTGGGTGGTGACAAAAGCATTTCTTTCCTCCTTCTAATCAGTGACTTGTACCACTGAAGAGGCTATATGTGTAACCTACTAATTTAAACTATAAATGTGGACAGCAAAAGCGAAAGTGGCAAAACAGTATTGCAGAGAGGCAGAGCATCACCTTCATCATGTCTGTGTGCTTGGTCCAGCTGCACGTCTGGCTAGAAAATTCTCAGTTGATATCTCCACATTTCCTGTACTCTGACGTTGTAATCACAGATTTCCATGAACTCTAATTCTCAGCAGGTATTAGGTTTGATGAGAAGGGAAGGAGCTAAGAAACGATCTTCAGTGAGGTGAAGGACAGCACCTCCACCTCCTGCCATTGGTCTCTAGGTAGATGACAAGGAAGACTTTTCTAGCCCTGCCCACTTCAAGTTAGTTTCACATAATGTGGGGTTTTAGCTCAAGGTGGGAATTCAGATCTCTGACTTCAACTTAGCTGAATTTTGATCTGGAATTGAGGCTGGGAATTTTAGGAAAGCAAGGCTTCTGCGATACTCTGCACCCAAACCTCATTGCTACTACTAGAATTCTTCTCTGCGTTGTTTTTGCTCTGGGCTAGCTCTGGTAGGAGAGGTGAATGACAAGATTTAAAGCAGAAACAGAGATAGCGGATTTGGTTTTGGGGCACGCTGAGATCTCCACAAAGTCATGGAGAGCCTTCTGGAAATTGGAACACTTCCCTGACTTTACACAGGGCCCTGTCAATCTGATGCTGTTTAATAGAAGCAGGCTTACTTTAGCTAACTCCTGAGTTTGACAGTGCTTTATAAGGCAGGAAGGACAGCACTAGTGCCTTCTAAACATGTGCCACCTGGTCTTCCAGCCTTTGCCAATCTGTCCCTTCTAATTTAGAGAGACAGTTCTCACTCCTAACTATGCTGTCTTCTTCAATAAAAGAGTCAATAACCTGTATGTGGTTTTGCAATAGTTTCTCAAGTCTTGATATATGCTTTCACTCTCCATTTGCCTTTGTCCCATGTCTTGAGAAAGGAGACACATTCCAGAGGAGGAACTGAGTAGCACAGGTCAGGCTGAGACCTAGAAGGGAGGTTTTATGTTGAATTGTTGCTGGGGAAGTCTGACTTGGACGGTGAGAGGGCTGTGGTTTCATCTCTCCACAGGCATTTGAAAAGTAGTCATCCCATCCCAAACCCAATGGTTTTCAGTGTAGGGGTGGGGTGAGGGTATATGTTCTATTTCTTACAGGTTGTTGCAAAGGAAAATAATGCACTGTTGTTAAATTTCACATGGTAAAAGAGTCCCTTCATCCTCCAAGAGATTTGTTAGGTAAAAGTGATCTGCAAACAGAAGCAAATGGAAAAGTAATGGTCTGGTTTTGGGTGAATGGACACTTTTCTGTCATTCAGGCTGGGTGTTTGGCAAATAGTTTATGATGATTTTGTGCTGCCACATGCTTTGGGTGTGGATTTGGAAGTGGAGGAAGGTGGGTGATGCTTCAAGGGCTTCACTTCTGACAGGTAGTGGGAGAATCTCAGATGAGAAACTGCCAAGCTATGCCCAGAGGGGGTGATACCTGCTCCTGCATGCAGGGCATCAGACATTGTGAGAGAAGGAGGAGGAATCTAACTGGCTCAGAACTGCTCTGGAGGCTCTTTCCCATGACAGGTGTGTGTGGTCCCTTGTTTAACCTTTCATTTTCTCAGAGATTTAGCACTCAATCTCATTTGACAGGCTCGGTGTCAAGGAGAAAGGCCTGTTGCTTATGCTAGTCATAATCTGCCTCTCAGTGCTGTGTCACATTAGACCCTGTGTAAAAGGCACTCTGCACCCTCCAGGCCCTTCCAGAAGCTGGAATCAAAGATTTGTTTACTGACATTTTTACAAGAATCTCTGAGTGAATTTGGTTTGCAAAAGCAATCACAGTGATGGGATAAAAGCAATCACAGTGATGGGAGAACTCAACACACGAACATTTGTATTGTTTTTTCTTTTCTGCCTTCTGGCTTTTCACTTGTGCTTTTCACATAAAATGGTCAATTCATGTTCCCAGCGCTGCTTTTTATCTCTGTTTGTCTCACAATGCAAAATCAGATTTTAAAACAATAAAACAAGATTGTGTTCTTCTCCTTCCACTCACTGGTCCTGGGTTTCCATAAGGCATGTTCTCCCTGCAAAATACAGCTGCATCTCAAAAATAAACTTAGAATTCTTGAAAACTGAGAGCACATGTAGAGGCATCAGGCAAAGGAGAGAAGGCAGGCTGCTTTGTCTTAAATTCAATACTCCCACACTGTGTCAGAACTGACCTGCCTAAAATTCTTCTGTCTCTTCAATTTAATGAACCACAGAATGTTAGAGGTATTACATGATAGGTAACAAGAGAAAATACTGAGAGTAACATAGAATTTCAATTTATTAAAAATAATTTAAATTGACTGAACACAATTACAAAACCATACCCTTGATAAAATATCTTCAGTGAAAGGTTTTAGGCTCAGTGACATTGTATTTGTTAAGTAGTCTCACCACTTGGACTGTTTTTGTATACCTCATGTTTTGTTCTGTATTGTTCCTATCTATATATATTATTAAGGCAGGCAGAGACAATATTTTAAATCCTGGCAGGAGATGGTAGTTCTAGCTTCTCCCTGCGTATTTCTACAACATATATGTTGGCAAGTGTCTTAACCACAGTGTGAATAAGAACGCCGGTATAATCACAGTAGCTTTTTGAAAGACTTTCTGTGATTTGTTATCTGCTTTCAGTAAGGATGCCCAGTAAAGAAAAAAGTATACTTCAGGCTTAATGAAGAGAATTATTTGACTGACATGGACTGTTTTCCTCTAGTGGCCTGAAGTAGTTTAGAAATAAATTCGAATTTTTGGTTCAAAACCTAAATGTAAAATCTCATCAATTTCTCCCAAGTCTGATATGAAATGGAGTTGAGGAATCAGCTATTGATTTACTGGGGCTGGGGGTAATTCAGGTACAGAGAGACCACTAAAGGTGCTTTGTCTGTCCTGATAGCACCAAACAGCATGAAATCCATTCCTATATCTCACACATAAACCCTGCAATCTTTTAGCACAAGTTATATTTAATTCTGCTTTTTTAGGAGAATTTCTTGACATTTGCTCAGTCATGACTCAGAAACAATGTGGTAAGTCCTGCACTGTTGTGCACATACAAGTTTGTACACAGTTCTGACACAGCCTGAAATAAAAAGTTCAAAGCTTCGGTACTAGGTAAGCACAGCTTTGAAGGAGTTTGCTAAGAACCCCACAGGACAAAGCTATGGCTCTTCCTAGTGCTGCTGTCTTGCAACAGCATTGCACAGTTCTTTTTCCCCCAGTCTTTCGTAATCAGAGCACCATGATTGTGAAGTGAGGCAGTTGCTTAAAAGATACTAAAAATGTCACAGCTCCTCTAATTGAAATCAAACCTGAAAGCTCTGAAGTGTTGGCTAAGTGGAGTAATAGTTATTAAAGCACCTGGGTCTTGCTAGGAGATACCAGGTCTCTCTGGCTTTACTGTAGTCAAGGACACATGAAACAATTTCACAATATGAATGAAAAACTCAACTGGAAGCTGCACAATGGGATGCCTATGGAAACAGACTAATTTATAAGTTGATGCAGAGCTAATAAAAGGCTACATTGGATTGATTTATCATGATTTCCATCAATAAAACACAACATGGTCTTCACAATTTTGATTAAATCAGGTAATATATGCACTTTCTAGTGATCATGCTCTTAAAAGCAACTCCTTTTGTGTAAAAATCTCCAACCTTGCATGCTATATAGACCTGATCACAGTGGCTAAAATTTCTGATGGTTCCTGGTGTACAAAAGTAGAACTCAAAGGCAAGCACCACATTTGTAGTTATGAGTAGTGTTTGGGAGAGTTCAAGAGTTGCAGTGGCTTTATAATGTACAAAATACAGT
The DNA here is from genome assembly GCF_000690775.1 of Eurypyga helias. Lineage (NCBI taxonomy): Eukaryota > Metazoa > Chordata > Aves > Eurypygiformes > Eurypygidae > Eurypyga > Eurypyga helias. The sequence goes on from NW_010234917.1 coordinate 6,604, forward strand.
AAGTACCACACCAGTTAGCAACCTCATGATTTCTAAAACAAAACAGGGTGAAAGGGGAAGTGACACATAAGAATAGGGATAGGTTCACTTCCCATGCAGTCCGGAGTAGAGGATCTCAGTCCCAAGGAGCAGCTCAGCTTCTGTTTCCAGCAATTGTCTGAGTTAGGGCAGTAAGATGCTTGGTCTCCACAGTCCCACATGGGAAAGGCAGCATGCACTTGGTGTCAGGGTTATCCCTGTCCTAAGGACACTGCTAGATAGATGTGCCAAAGTGAAAGGAAAAGCAGATGCAGAGAGAGATTGTGGTGTGGGCTAGGTACATGACAGGGCCTGGGTCACAGACTGGTCGGTGGTCTGCTCCATCCTTCTTGAAATATTGGTTTATGATACTACAGGTCTTTCTTTGACTCCTTTACTCAGCCAGTTGCCTTTAGCTGAGATGCAGAACATTTTAGGAAGCTGGTACCACATCTGAGAGAAAAATAATCTGTGGTAGAGAAGTGCTGTTAATGATTCTGCTTTAGATTGCTATCCTAATGATGACATCAGAACTTAAATTTGTCATGCTTCCTATCACTTGTGCCACGTTGTTTATTTAAGGAGCCATCCCAGTGGAAGACCATCACAGACCACAGCAAGAACACATACAAGCTGCTTTGGAGTCTGTTCCTTCCTGAATTTGGATTCCACACCTCCCTCTGCCTCTCACCCCCAGGGCAAAAAAACCCCCACAATTAATTTAAAGTCACAGTAGGTTGCTGATTATAAGCTTAAACAAAATAACACATGCATGGATCTTTTTTTCCCTATTTAAGAACACACAAAATTTTAGCTACAAATTAAGGTAACAATTTTATTTAGAACTCCTAACCTGCAGAGAAATGTTCTACAGTATTTAACTTGTTTAAATGAAAATTTACGGATTAATACAGGAACACTGATGTTGTTATGGTAATCACAACATTTTTCATCTTTTCCACTAAAGGCTGATTTTCCCTTTCTTTTGGTTCTGTAAGAGCTGGTGTGCTCTGATTCTTTGTTCTGAACCAATTAAAATCTTCTTTGGGAAAAATGTAGGATTGTTTTGCTGTGGATATTGCACATGCTGTAAAGGAGGGAGCTTTGCAGTGCTTTCTGTGTGTATAGTTAAACTGGTTTTTTTTGTGTATGTGTGTATGGGATGCTTGTTTATGGTTTGTTTGACCCAAGATACCAGCCCTTCTTCTTCATGACTGCTTTTCACACAGCCTGTAGGTGATTTTTCTTTCTTGAGACAATATCACTAAATGTCAACTGATAAGAAAATGTCAGAACCTGACATTGTATGTAATATCTTCTTATATGATGAGAAACACTCATATTATATGAAATAACATTAACAATATTTTCTCTGTCCTTTGGCTCTTTAAGTCGTGACTTAAATTTTGCCTAACTTAATGTCATTAACTTACATATGTTAAAGGGGCAAAATGTAAAAGTCAAGCCAAGGCATTTAAAGGCTTTCTATCCATTAAAAAAATGAACTTAAATCTGTGTTGAAATGGTGGTAGATCTCTGCCATCTGTACCTGAGGCCAGTTGGGCAGCTGCCCATCACTCCGAGCCCTCAGGACCTTTTTGGACAGCAGGCTTGTGCCTGACATGAGTTGCTGGATTCTGTGAGGTGAAGGAATGGAGTGCTGTTAGCAGAACTTAAAGTCAGCAGAGGCTCTAGTGCTAAGTCTTGGTCTTACAGTCCTGAGAGTTAATATATCACATAGCTGTACTTCAAACCATTGGTATAAAACCATGGTCTTCTTTTCTGCACGTAAATTTAGAAGCATGAGCTGCCTCCATGTCTCTGCAGTCCCCTGGCTGCTAGCCTACAGTTTCTCGGTCCCCTTTGTGCTCTGTATTGAAACAGTAGTAGTGCTTACAAACTAATTTAAAAACAGTACACTGCCAAACAGCTTTGTTCCTACTTAGCCAGAGTATCTCCACCGATCCTCTGACACGGCAAGTTACCTGTACTTCCTGAGGCAGCTCTGATGCAAAAGATGCAAATACTCCTGAACTGATACTCTCAAGTTTCCCATACAAGATGGGCTGTAACTTGGTGTCTGAAATGGCTAACTATATTGCAACACAGGTCTGCACAGCCAGCTCGTCAAGGATGTAAAATACTTACCTAGAAAGTACAGAAAAAAAATCTTCTTTATCATGGGAAACTTCAACTGAAATGAAGTACGCTGCATAGCTGTTACTGCCAGTACTAAAAGCACCCTTGAAAATATTTTGCCTAGGTCGAGATGTTGCTTTTCCAGGGAAATTCTATATTAGACCTCATCTTGACAGATAATTAGGAATCAAGCTCAATACTTAAGGGTGGATGATTCTCAGATGCAACAAATCATGGCCTGAATCTATTTGCAAAGCTAAGTTTAAATAATCAAATAACACCTACTTGGTACTTCTGATGGGTGGCTTTAGAAAGTTCAAAACAATAATGGGTTAAATGAGCTAGCAGATCATATTTAACCAGGAAGACGTAATTAATACCTGAAAGTGTTGAAGACATTTTATCAGGTGCATGTCCACGTTATAGAAAAAATCCTGATAGTCTTGCAGGGAACAAAAGTCAGCATTAAAAATGGAAAAACACACTGGAATAAGAAATTGTGGAAAAATAATACAGTCAAGATGGTAAAAAGTACCAGGATTTATAAAACAACAAAAAAGAGAAGAGGTAGAACTTTATAACTAGCAAAACTAAAAGCAACTAAATGACAATATTTTGTTAAAATGCACCAAGAAAGAATACTTCCAATAATATTGATCTGCTGTTGAATGAATTCTGTACAACTGTTAAAGATACTGCAAATCTTTTTCTGGATACAGGAGACACAAACAATGCATATGAGATGAAAATTTTTAAAAGTCATTCACAGCCAAAGACAATGCTAGATAACAGCTCTGACATGAAAAGAGCAAACTTAGGTGACTTAAACTGTAGACATTAGAGACCGGGTCAGTTAGGTGCATACATCAGAAAAAGAAATACAGATAATACCAGTGAGCCTGCATTTGACAGCCTGAAGTTGGAAGACAGAATTGGTTCTTGTGTGCAGTTAGAAGTTTAGTTCATAATGTAACAGGGCATTCTTAGTCTTGGCACAATATCTCTTCTGAACTGTTAGTCTTAAATACATATTAAATGAATAAGGTTTTTGTAACTACAGTCCTTGTCAAATAGGTAGCTTCTAAGTCTTGTGAATTATTAGTCCTTGGCATTGGACCTAGTGAATGTTTTTATTAAGGTGATAAAGACATTTGTGTATAGAAAGAACAGAAAATCTACTTCCTTTTCTGCAGGCCATATTAAGAGCAAGAAATAACTTGCCACGAAAAACTCATGTGAATCATCATGTGACAATAACAGTGCTGTGGGCAGAGTTAATTTCAGCCATCAAGCCTGTAGTTTGGTGATGGAAATAAAGGCAGATCCAATTCTTTCAAAAATTGTAGCTTTACCCAGAAGCATTGTTGAACCTTATTATTTTTTTTTTTTAAGGAGGAAAAAGGCATTTGATGATAAAAATATGTTTCCTAGAGTTGGAAATTGCTTTGCATTCTGACAGTTAAAGGCAAGAATGAAACACTTAATTGCACATTGGATGATGTTAGGTTAAGAGCACTGTTGTGCTTCCTAATGACTCCACTTCACTTAGCTACCCTTAAGCCATTGACACTGCCAGAACTGAATCACTAAGTCATCAGAAATCTGAATAGATTTCAGGTTGCTTTCTTTCCCTTTTCCTGGCAGGAGTGAAGAGAGGGAGGGGAGTAAAAGTTTGCAACCTCCTTGGACCAAATTCTTCCCCTCTCCTAGAGGAACAGACATCTGCAGGATGAATTTTGGACAAATTTATGGTGACTGCCTAAAGTGTATCTGTTTTGGTCAATGGAGCATTTTAGACCTGAAGGAAAATCACTGTTAAGCAAGAAGAATGTGTGCTGTGGGTAGCTCTCAAAGTCCCATCAATCAATTGTCAAAGAAGAAAATGTTGCTGAAAACACTTATGTTGAAGGCCTTTGATGAAAATATATTAATCTGAAAGAGATTTCATCTAGTAACAGAAGAACCAAATGTTTCTAGCCTGGTGAAAAGCCCTAACCCAGGAAGTATGTTTCTTTAATACTGAAATAGCTCTTCAAATGAGGACTCGTTGAGAGTGAGTGAAAAGACCAGTGTAAGTGGAATGTCTTAATTCTGATAAAACAGATCAATTCGGCTTCTGTTTGGAACTAATTTTAATGTAGTACAGCTTTTTTTTTTTTTTTTAAATAAGAACAATTTCAGTGAGAGATAAAAAAAATCATATATGGAGAGTTTCTTCCAAAACAGAAAAATTACCATGCCCTTTGAGTTTTTGTTAAAGCTAATAGCAAAGCTACCATTGACTTTTTTGGTGCAAGATAAGGTCTAAATTGCTGATCATAAAGAGCTCAGGACAGCAGAGAAAAGAAAAAGAACAAGAAGGCAAGGTGAGTTAGGTGACATCATCAGGATGACACTGCAATTTAGTGGCAAAGCTGAATAAAACCCATGCTCCTTGAATTACTGTATCTGCTTAATAGTATGGCTTTTCAGTATGAGAAGGTAATCCCACTGATTTCCAATATTGTAAGAAGAAATCAGATTGAGATACTATTCATGTGGTGTGGAGAAAAACAAAGCACCCGTGTACTTTAGACCCCAGCAAATGACTCAAAACAGATTCCCTTGTTCAAATGCTCTGAAGTGATTAGCAGAGTCGTATTTTAATATTTATTCAATTTAATAGACTTGAGATGAAGAAATAAGACAGTCCAAAGCCTGATCCCCTGCTCAGAGAAATCAGTGACAGAGTTTCATTACTATTAATTGAAATGGATTGATCTTTTTAGAAGCATTAAGTTACCTTGAAATCACAGTTAAAAATCCAATCTTATATTAAGAATTATAAGGTTTTTTAACAATCAGAGGGCACAAAGTAATAAATAAAATATGGTGCTAGTGCCTTTAAGATGATAAAAAGTAAGTTGGAAAAGGGCATGGATGTGGTTGACTCAGAAAGGGGTAAGTACAGCAATTAGAAATAAGTACATCTGGTTCATTCACAGAAGGGAAAATTAGAAAGTCAACTCTGACCTGTATTTTCAGACACTGTTAAGTAAGCTCAGCAAAGTCACATTATGACAATAACGTTTAACTCTATTATAAAGACCAGCATGGTAATATGATTTGTTTATCTTGTATGTGTTTCACAAAGTGTCAAGATCTTTTTTTTGTCCTCTAGTTACACACTTCCCGAACATAACAAAGAGCTGACATATTTCTGAGCTTTTTGTTTGCCAATCGTGAGTTATGAAACAAAGAAATTTGACTCAACAGCACAGTTTCATACTGTTAAGCAGGTATTCTTTATTGCAGCTCTGGGGTAGCACTGGGGATTCTCCACCGTCACACTGCTTATATGTCCATACATATTACATATTCATTAGTTTTCCAGAAATCATTTATGTAGTAACATCTTTTACATTACATCAGCTTTTTCTTCATTATCCCATGGTCTTTACGGCCATCGATTGTGCTTTTGATGGTAACGCAGTTACTTCTGCCGGTCGTCTGGGGGCTGAGG
>NW_010234917.1:12344-12679 GCF_000690775.1 Eurypyga helias
CACTTGCATTCTTAGCTATCTTCTCCTGAACATCTGCTAGACCTTGGGTAGATGCTATCTAATCATCCTGTTTCTAAACAATGCGCTATTGATTAGGGCTAATCCTAAGAGTCAGAAATCCTGGAAGGAATTTCACACCTTCGGGGTACAAGATTCAGCAGCTTCCCTTCAATCCCCCCCTTTCAATACATTTGCAAATTCTTTCGCAATCGTTCATATTTAATCACAGTGGGCAGAGCCCAAACTCTTTTGTCAAAGTTTTTAATTTACACCAGAATATTAGATTAACTACTGTTAAAGCGGCTACTATTCATGGGATGTATGAGCACGTTCAG
>NW_010234918.1:0-17597 GCF_000690775.1 Eurypyga helias
ACCGAGCAGTCCGCCTGTCAAATCCTCTAGCCTTAATCTTCCAACAGTGCAGAGTAGTTTTTATTGCTCATGCACCCTTTATGTAACAACTAGAACCATTTCGGCGGTGTCCGCTACAGGCTAAGAGTGTACATGCAGCAACAAACTTCTGTTGTCATTGATGCTAGAAATATAGCCCTCAATGCAGTATTAAAAGTATTATTTTAAACACCTTCCTAAATATTCAACCTGTAATTCTTTCTGGCGTTTTCCATGGACTGTTATATTCCCCCATGCCTGTCAGCACACAGGGGATCCTGGAAGAGAGGAGAAGGCAGAAGGGAACTTGCACCCTGATGGAAATTAAAGGCAGACGCTGCATGAAAAAGTGCCTTGTTTAAACAACAAGAAGCTTTACAAAAAATAAAACATTTGGAGCTTCAGAAGTGCGGGCTAAAGTTCTTTGCTAACTCATTGGAAACTAATAAGGAAATTAATTGCTTTCCTCTTAAAACTCATGCATTGCTGATGCATACTGACTTTCGCCGCTCCTTCAGCAGCCACTGAAAAAAATCATGATGTGAGATTTTTCGCTATCAGCCATGCCAACCTGAGCAGAGTCACACCTGGCTGAATTTTGCTCTTTAGCAGTGCAAACCCAAAATCACAGGGACGTAGTCTGACAAGTATATTATTTTACCTCCTGTCTTATTGCATCCCTGATGAGCTTACTTGACTCACACTAACTTCAGGAGGTGTGATTTAGATCTATGAAAGGAAGGATACAAAAATAAGCACACGCAGAGAGCTGGTTGTGAGGCATTAAATTGCACGTAGATCTACCACAGCATAATCCAGACACCCACCATGCACTGCCAGTGGTAAATAAAATAAATCTACAGATTTAGGCTGCTGGGAGTGTTGTGACAGAATTGTACAGAATTTGATGCCATCAGAAGAGCCTGAATTAGGCTGCATGTAGGCATGTCCATGTCCATTCACTGTTACAACAATCAGATATGACATAGGTGGGACTCGTCCAAACTGCACAAAACAAGGTAACCAGAAAACACTTTGCAGACCCAGACTTAATTAGATTGAACTTGTACAATCAAAAATGCCACCCATCTGGTCTCACAGGGTCACACTCCTCTTTGTAAGATATGAATGTGCTTTTCAGCCTCCGTAACACGCAACAATCCTAAGTGCTCATAAATCCCATCTAAGTGAGGAGACTAGAGATACTTCAGATACTAGTGTTCCCTCCTTGCTCATGCATACAACAGACATGACAGAAGGCAAGGCAAGCCTTTCTTCTCTGATGTTTTTCAAAGAAACTATGCTTGCAAGCCTCTGCGCCATGAACATACCCAACCGAAATGATGAATGCGGTAAGAGCCTTTGAAGTTCGATGAGATTTGGCTTCTTCCGACGATGTGATGGAGCATGACCTCAGATTCAAGGAAGGGCCCAGAGGACAGCCTCCCACCAGCAGCTCCCCCACCTCCTCTCTGCGGTGGCACCATGAGGGCTGCAGGTGGTTTCCCAGGGAGGAAGACCACAGGCCATTTCAAGCTCTAAGAATCAAAACTCACCTCCCTGCATTATAACTGAAGTTCAACGAATAACTCCAGCTCCAAAGAACGGCTGGATGTGCTCGGGAGGTAAGCAAGCCTCTGTGTTTTATTCTAACTTTGTTTGCTGCATTGATTTTGCAGGGACCCCAGTGCAGAATCTAATACAGAGGAGGCAAAAAGTGCAGACCACGTCAGCAACATCCACACTCAAGGAAAGTGAGCAGCTCTCTTTGCCAGAGACAGATGGAAAATGTCTAGTGTGGTCACTGCTGCTGTTTGAAGCGACCTGGGACTCTAACCAAACTCCAGAAAGCAAACTTTGGCAGAATTGACTAAAATGACCTCCCCAACAAGACGAGAAATATAATTACTCTCAGCTGCCCTCCTAGACCACTTTAGGGCAGATTAATTGAAGCTGAGTGCTAGCCAGTTCCCTCTTGTTCATGCTCCCTGTGTCTCACTTAAATGATGAGAAACTCTCAAAGAGACACTCCTTGGCACAGCCAGAAGTTACCAGCTCACAGCAGAGATCAGACAGGGGACCGTGCCATATAATCACTAGGATACCTTGATCTTAAAATCTGCGACCATCCATAGTTTGGGAAATTGGAAAACTGGCCATGTGCTAGTCCATAAAGGCTGGAGAGATCTGGGTGGGCGTTATTCAAACAGAGGCATCAAAATAAGTCTGTCACCTCTGGGTGATATTTCCTAAGACAAATCCCTCCTAGACCTACTTGTGTTGCTGGAAGCGTGGCTGTTTTGTCCTATTATGCTTAAACACGACTAACTGCTAGTTATTAAACTGCTGAGGGAGGGGGTTGAGGTGGTTCACAGCGAATGGGCAAGCCCTTCTGTGCTGACGGTGGGGAAGCCTCTTGCCCCATATGGTCTGTTTCTCCCTGGCCCACATCCCGACCCGTTTGCAGGCACCCATGAGGATGATGCCAGGCAGGTGTGAGACCAAGATCCCGTGTATTTTCTCTGTGGCTGGGTCCCAACAGGTGCCCGGGCTCTTGGCTGAGTCCTGTGAGAGGTTGTGTCACCCCCCCACCAAACAGCTGGCAGCCGAAACCACGTTGCTCGGGGTTTGTCTTCGCACTGCGTTTGCTTGTGGTGGGATTTCTTTTTCTTCTGGATGCTGGCAAGTGGCAGTTGGACCTGTGCAATGGTCTGGTGAGACCCACCCAGCCCCAGTCTTTCCTAGAGGGAAGGAAAAACACCACCACCCAGAAATATGGCCCATGTCTGGGTGTGCAGTATGCGTATGAGGTGGATTTCCTGCAGTGTTGGACTTAGAGCCACCCCATCTGGATCTGTTATCTGCTTGGTAACCCGAGTTTTCTTGTGACAGAAGGTCTGCTACTCCTCCGCTGGAGAAAAACACAACCAACAACAACAACAAAAAATAACCTAATCAAAACAACTGTTTTTATTAAACTTGCATGCACTTAAGCCATTTCTTTGAACCTTTACAATTCAGCATAGTGTTCGCTGGCAATGAATGTCTTCATCTGGCTTTAAAAGGTGGGAACAATGTCATGCACTTAAATCCCTTAACTGGAAATTTCTTGCCTTTCATTTGTTTAGCCACAGTAGAGAAAAGACTAGTCACAAAACTTTCCCCTGTGCTTAAGAAGATTTCTCCTTTGAAGCAGCAACAACAATAATACTGTAATAGAAGTAAAGCCTGCTCTTCTTACACCAAGCATATTTTCTGCTGAAGAAACGTGCTGCAATTGCAATGACAAAGTCGGGCTTGCTAAGCAGGGCCGTTTCCCCCTGCTACTTTGTGTTGAACTTACAAGCAAGCCATAAATACATAGATACCAAAGAGTTAATTTGCGTTTTTAAACCTCCTTCCCAATATCCTCTCTCATTCCTGCATAAAATCCCCATGTCCAGACATCAAATCAGTAAACCCTGTTGCCTGTCAGAGAATACAATGTCAGGCCATTAGTATGTTAATAAGTCCGGAGGGTGACAGGTGGCCTAGTAGACAGCTCAATTAAGCTGCTCATTAAACACACGCTAACGAACAGCCAAGGCAGGGCCTGAACAGCACCATTCTGTAATGACATGATGTCAGAGCGAACAAATGAGGAAAAATAACAAAAACATTACAGCAGTGACAGACGCCACTAATAGGGACCCCTTGCACTACATCAGCCCTCAAATCAATGAGCAACAGGGATCAAAAAACTCGACCCAACATTCTCAGGGGACTGAATACAGCAAGATTTTTTTGGTCAGGTTTTTTCCTCTCTTCCTCCCCCACCCTCCCCAGCCTTAAATAAAATTATCGCAGAATATCACAAATTAATAATGGGACGGGAGGGGTGGGGTGTGTGTGGAAATAAAGGGACAGAATTTGTTTCCTGAAAGACATAACCATAAAATGTGAAAACTGGAAAAGGTGAGATCTGAATGAAAATCATTATTTAATGGGATCATCATTTAAATTTGATTGGCATTTTTTCCTTTATCTTGCCTTTTCCCCCCGTTTTCTGAAGCCCGCAGGTTTGAATGATTTGCTGTACCTGCTCTGCCTACTCATTCGCCATAGGTCACCCTACCATTTAAGGAGCGGGGAAGGAACTTTTAAAGTGCAGATTTGTGGCTATTATTTTTAAAAAGGGAACTTCTAGCAGCTGGTAGAAGAAAAAAAAATCCTATCATTTTCAAGTAAGGAGCTTTCTGGGTAATAAATTCAAGCATCCGACCGGTGCTGAAATGACATTTGAGTCCCGCATTGCTAAACTAATAGGCTGGTTGACCATTATAAGGTCACGACCTTAGCTCTCATCCTAGCTGCAGAGCTGTGTTAAGTTAACAACTGATACCTCGCTCTGTTTCCTAAAAGGTCTAACTCAAGATTTGTGCTAATAACTAGGATAATCAAGTCACGCTGTAAAGTGAATTTGCAGTAGCAACTTTCAGGGGGGGGAAAAAAAAAGGAAAAAAGATCATTTAGGAGGCTATTAATAGACAGGTGTGGAAGCAGCTGCAGCAGCGAGCAGGCTTACAGATGCAAGTCTGCTGTAATATTTAGGAAGCTCGCTCACCGACTCCTACAGTTTAATCGTAGGGGTAGGCTAAATTCAGCCGCACACAAGCCAGCGGGCAGCAGCGCGCTTTCCTGCCGCCCGTGCCTTGCACAGCATCTTCTGCCTCCCTGGGCAAAGTGGGTGCAGAGGGCTGTCCCATCAAACGATTGATTTTTTTACAGCCCTTTTGGCCTGCGGTAAATAAGGTACTGAGCACTGGAAAATGAGTACCAAAGGGTGCAAGGCCAGTGGGTGTTTCTGGGCTGAATCCAGCTGTGCCCGAGACAATGATGTGAGGCAGACATCAGATGTCAGCTTAGAGCTGAGTAACAAAACAGCACGGCTTGCCCCAATATGGTTACAAAAAAAGAACACAGCTGACGGCTAGCTCAAATACCCTGTTGGCACTGCTTGTGCAAGGTTTACACATCCCTTCCTATCGGTCTGGCTTCTGAGGACAGATCATTTTAACTACTCTAACTACCCTGACAGTGTTAAATTAGTATGAAAACTTGAGTACAGTGCGGTTCTCACAGGCCAGCAGGTGTATGGAATGCACGTAGCTCCAGCTCCACAGGAGAGTGGTGTCAAAGAAGCAGGTAATGGGAAATGCAAGAGAAACAGTCCTCTTCTACGCTTAACAAAACATAAAGTTCCAGCAAAGTCAAGGGAGCTGCATCAGTGAAGAGCACAGCACTTCAGCCCTTGCTATTTTCCTCCAGGAAAAATTCAGCCATCTCCCAGTGTCTTTCACACTTATTTTGCATACACAAAGTATTAGCTAAATTGGTGCACAATTTCTTACTTCACCACTGAAGTGCAAAGGTACCTTTTGTTTGCCAACCACTCCTGTCTCTGACTTGTTATGCTGGTTTGTGTCTCCCACCTCTTTTCTGCAGCTGTGACTAGGTTTAGGACTGGACAAAAAAGGAGTTTTACCCTGTAGAAGGCAACTGAAATTTCTGTGGCCACTTCAGCCTCAAAGGTATTCCTGGTGTAACACGGCATGGAGCAACACTTTGCAATCTGGGAATGCAAAAGGAACATGGAAAAAAAATATGCATTGACTGCCACTCAAAGCACGAGCATTCCTTGTGTCTGTAAGGCTTTGAAAAGATGTAAAGTGAAGTATATTAAACCTCAGTAACTTGATCAAAAGTGATGGAGCATCATATCTACAGATTGTGAAGCATGATGACATACACACCTGTTTGTCCTTGCAGCAGCAATGTTCAGCATCAGCAGCCAAATTACAACTGCTACTTTAGAAGCGAACACAACCCTGAACAAGAAACCACTTTAAAATTACGAGGAGCAACCCTGAGCTGAACATGTCATCAAAATCTCCAGTGCCAACCCTCCTCTTCCTCCCAGTGCTATCCCGGCATCAAGGGGGCAGGGGCTTTCCCTGACAGGGATGAACGCCACCAAGCATCACCACATCAGCTTGAGATTCAGTATGCTTGCCTTGCAGGAAACAGCAGAAACTTGAGGATGCATCCTGTTTAGTAAGGATGTACTTAGATATTTTGGAAGGTTTGGGCTCTGTGCCCTACATACATGGCTCCTGGCTTTCTATGGGCTCCATCATTCTGGATACTGCCACTGAACTGCTCCTACAACAATCCATTTAAGGTGGAGAACAACTGGACAGCAACTGAAAGAAGGAAATGTCCTCTGCATTTGTACCATGCACCTTACCATATGCTGCGGGGCAGACAACGTGCTAAATGACTGGTTTTAGAGACATTTGTAGCAGGGCTTGTAACAGCCAAGGGCAGAAGGAGGTCTGAAAGGTGGTCTCAGAGCTGGCCATGCACCAAGAGAGGGGTGGGCAATGGGAAGCCCACCACAACAGTAGTGGAAATAGCCAAGAAGTGTAAAAGCGCAGAGGGGTATCTGGGGACGTGCTCGCTAGCAGACCCATCTTATCAAACGGCTCTGTATCTCCATTCCACACAAAAATGAAAAGATGCCACACACCGATTTTACAAACTGTTTGTGTTGAGGCAGGGTAGTGCCAACACAACCTGGAAATAAAGCTGGAGCTGAGAAATCAATGCTAAAAGATAATGTGAGGAAGGGCATTTTCAGAAAGAAAATTATACTAACCACTCACTGAGGTTGCAGGCAAATCCTCTCCACGGTGACTTCAACTTCATTGAAAGACTATTTCCCCTGTGTCCGGCAAGAGCTCACATGAACTGCCTGCTGGGATTAAAGTTTGCCCTGCCATAAGTCCTCCCAAAAATTTAGTTTCACAACCTCTGTCTCAGAATTTGAAGGTGTTGGCTGTCATTGCTTCCCTGCCCTGATCTAAGCAGGCACTGTCAGGGACTTCCCTGTGCCCCAAAGCTTCCCCCAGGAAGCCCACCATGGCCCCTCAGGGAACCTTGTCATCTGACAGATGTGGCACAACACGAGGGAAGGCACTCAGGCACCCCTGTTTCCTTTGGGGTGCATGAGTTTCATACATCCTCGGGGACCTTCTTACTCAACATTGATTACACTGATTTAGAGAGCAGCTTTCAGTGTCCAGCTTTTTGTCACTGTTTGGTCTGTAGCTGAACATCTTATTTACTAGACGGTATTCCAGATCTGCTCTGTGGAGAATTATGTGTGTCCTTGTGGGCTTTTCGATGGGCACAGCAGTGTCAGAGTGCCCCGCCAGTATTTATCTCCACCACTCCTGTGTAAAGTTCAGCAGACGAAGGGAGGGAGAAGATATTCCTGGAATGAGCTGAGGCACAAGATCACAGTCAAAAGTAGTAACTAACGGGGGGGCTTTGTTGTTTTATAATATTCTGGCATTACCTATATTTTATTAGTCCAAAGCATCCTCTGCTACCAATGCCTACTGCAGCTGAGAAGCTCTGCATCTCTGTGCATCATCACATTTCTTGTTGAGGCAAATCCATCCATCCTCAGTCAGGACATGTCCTGGCCTGTCCCTTTCCCCAAATCCAGCCTCTTCCAAACTCCTGGCTTCATGTCCCTGTTTTGGTCCCATCGTTGTCTCCTACCTCCATCGTTGTTCTGCGTCCCAGCCCTGATCATTTCTGGTCTCACCGCGCAGGGCTCCCTGGCCCAGACCCGAGGTCTCTCAGCTCTGACTCCCAAACCCAGTTTCTCTCTCCTCTTTGCCTGTTGGCACATCTCCATCCCAATTTCCTTGCTCAGTTACTCTCCTCACCTCCAAGCAGGGTAATTCTTATTCTCTTGACATTAACCCAGGCAGACTCTGTCCCATGGTAGCAGAAAAGAAAAGATTCTCCTGCAAGATGAACCCAAGCTGAAGACTCCCCTGTCAACCAAAAGAAAATTGTAACCGTAGAGGTTTTTCTCTGCAAATGTAACAAAAGTCATAGTTAGCTCTGGACCACACTTCCTCAACTCCAAGCAGGGTAATTCTTATTCTCTTGACATTAACCCAGGCAGACTCTGTCCCATGGTAGCAGAAAAGACAACATTCTCCTGCAAGATGAACCCAAGCTGAAGACTCCCCTGTCAACCAAAAGAAAATTGTAACCGTAGAGGTTTTTCTCTGCAAATGTAACAAAAGTCATAGTTAGCTCTGGACCACACCCAAAACCAACAGAGTTTTCAGGCAATTAAATTACTAAAATTGACAAAGGCTTTATTGAGCATGTGCAAAGCTCTCATTATTATAATTTTGTTATAATTTCTCCAGATTTGGCTGCATTTTTTAAATGGCAGTAAAACACAAATCTGCAACAAACAGCCATTTTGCCAGATCTAGATCTTTCAGATTTTCCTGTGAAAAGCTCCCTGCCTCTGTATTTGGGGAATGTCAAAAAAACAATATTTGCACAGAAAAATTCTGGTTTGTTGTGCTTCTCTGTGAGTTATATTTCTGTAAATGTCCTAACCACTTGGCTTGGTGTTTTCCGATCATCCAGCTTGAGCCAACATCTATGCAAAAAGTAGCTATTCAAACAGTAACATTTGTCAAAAGTAGGAAGAAATATAAATAGAGCCTTAAAATGTCAGAAAGGGAAGGCAGCTGGTGAAAGGCTAGGCTGGATGAGGCTTTGAGCAACCTGACCTAGTGGAACACTTGCAGGGATGGGGCATCCACAGTTTCTCTGGGCAACCTGTTCCAGTGCCTCACCACCTCTCCGGGAAGAACTTCTTCCTGATATCTAATCTAAACCTCCCCACTTTCAATTTAAACCCGTTACCCCTTGTCCTGTCACTACAGGCCCTTGTAAAAAGTCACCCCCAGCTCCTTGCAGGCCCCTTCAGATACTGGAAAGCTGCAATAAGGTCTCCTCGGAGCCTCCTCTTCTCCAGGCTGAACAAGCCCAATTCTTGCAGCCTTATAATAGGATACACTATTGAGGTTGGTTCTTGGTATGAGAGTATTTAAGATAAGTGGTGCTACTTCGGTCATGGAGGCATCAGCACTGCCCTGACACAGCACTAGGACATTGGGAGAGGTTACCCAAAGGAACGGCACATGACAGCCATCAGCCACATCTCCTCTACCTCATCCCATTTGGTGGCACTTCACTAACACCTCCCATGCCAAAGCAGCTTCTCTGCTATGCAAAGCCTGTCTGTATGGATCACGTTCACTCTCTTTCTGAGATGTAATACTGCAAAACAGACCAGGAGTAAGAGAATAACAATTCTGCCCAAACCTTTCCTTTCAGATGTGCAGGTGTTTGGCCCATAGCCAAGGGCTCAGCCCATGCCTCTGGGCTCAGAGCATCCCAGTACCAGCCCTGGGTTCTTCTTCTCCTGGCTGGAGGTGCTCAGAGAAACAGTGGGCTCCCCCATGCCCTTCCTCAGTGTGTGCTCTGCCCATCTTCTCCCAAGTAGAAAATAAATAGCTTCCTTCTCACCATACCCGTCCATCCCCTATGCTCTGCAACCATGTAGGGAGGATGAGGGCACCAGGCTTTCCCAGATGCCCCTGCTTTTAGACAGGTAGAAGGATCATTCTCAACATTTCTGCCTTCCTATTTTTGTTTTGTGTTTTAGGTAAATGTTACTGGGTCATATATACAATTAAAAAAAAAAATATTTTAAGTATAGCACTGGGATCTGTGAGCTGATCTTTGCTTGTCCCAGTGACTGGTAGTCTGTGAGTCTGTGAGATGGAGGCATTAATGCAGCAGTGAAACAACCTCATTGTGGGCTATTTTGTGTCAGCTCAAAAGATGTCACATATCAAGTTTTCCAGATCTGCTGGGAATTGTCTGCCTGCTAAAATTAAATAAGCAAACCAAGGCTTTAAATCTTCCTGCTACATAATGGCTAAAATATTCCATATGATTAAAGCCTGGAAAATCAATATAATCTTTGCAGCATTATTAAAAGGTGATCAGCTAGTCAGTGCTGGGTGAGTCTTCTGGACAACAAGATCACAGGGTCATTCTCCTGCATGGATAGTCCCTGGAAAAGCAGCCACCATGGTCCCATGACATGCCTGCCACCCCCAGAGGGGTGACTTGCCAGCAGCCTGTGAGCTCGCCGCTGCCAGTGGGCTCTCCATCTGCAGCAGGAGTGCCTCCAAGGTGCTCTCCAAGCTTTTGGGGAGACTTCTCCCTTCCTTCTGCTCAGTTCTGACCTCACCTCCTCCTCTGCCCTCCTAGTGATGCCTATGCCCTGCCGCTGGGGCAATTGCGGGTACCCAACCCAAGCACCCCATCTGGTCACGTGGAGACTGGTTTCCCTGGTACAACACTCCAGATGATTCCCCTCTGTCTAGTTAAACCAGCAGCCATCACAACAACTGGACCCAGACATGTAGACAAGTGGTCAGGAGCACCCAACTTCTATTTCTTGCTCCAGCAAGATCCGAATTGATACAGGACACACCTCACCCACTTCTTGGATACACCAAACTGGTGAACCTACCCGTGTATAAGCAGGGAAAAGGAAGCTTCTGCAGCGTGTTTGCAGTTCCCAGGAAAAAACAAGCTGCCAAAAACATCTTCTCTGAAATATTTCACCTGCACTGCCAACCAGGCTTTCTCTCAGCTACCTGTGGGTTTGTCTTTTACTAGACATGTCTTTGAGGGTGGAGATGCTCCCATTCTCCATGGCAATGGATGATGAAGAACCAGAGTTATTGAAAGGGTCTTCGGTGAGACTGAGGGCATGTAACAGCTTTTTGTGTCTGATGGCAACTCTTGAACCAGGTGACCAGCTCCTACTCTAGGAAACCTCTGTTTCACTTGAAGTTATGATTTTCCTCTGTTTTAAAGACACCAACACAGCTACAGTGTGGTCAGACACAACTTAAATGTCTGCACCTCACCAAGAATAACAGTCAGTTTTGGGCCTTGGGAAGGTTGAGAATCCTCTGATAGAAGTGAAATACACACTTTGCACTTGAAGCTGGGCTTCAACGTTGATGTCACTGCTCTAAATAAATCACACAGGGTTTTGAAGTAAACACAAACTTGCAGAAGCCTTGGACTTCACAGGTATTTGTAGATGGGCCCCATTTCTGAAAAAGTCAGCTGCCTCCCTTGGGATGCCTACAGACAAAGCTTCAGAGTCACTGCTACTGACTTCTCAGCCTTCCTCATTTTTGTGCCCTTCTCATTTTTGTTGCACACATTTGCAGTTTTCACTTGGGACCTGGTTCAAATCAGCCTGCAGAGCCTCCTTGATAGCTCCAGCAGGCTCAGGGTAAAGCCCAGGAGGAGCAAGCCCAGGCCAAGCCCAGGGCTTTGTGGGTGGTACGTGCAGTGTGTAAGCTGTACCTTGGCTTTAATGAAGAACCCTGTAATGAGTGGTCATCCAGACCATAGTAACAACTGCACCAGCAGCAAAATCACCTAGAAAATTCAAGATGCAGAAGTAGAGGAAACCTGAACAAATTTGTGAAACTTTGAAAATTAACTCCAGGATCAAAATAAATTAAATATTATAAGCAGCCTGGACTGGATAGCCTGGAAATCGTCTGGAGGAACAGAGATCTGCAGAAGCAACCCGGACACCCTTGCTACCCCACAGGGCATCCCCCCAGGGCTGCCGGGTACTGCCGGATGGAAGGCGCCTGCCCCGTGGGCGCTGCTGCTTCCCCGTTCCCTTGGAAGAGGAAGAGGAGCAGAAGTAAGTATGGGATAATAGGCCACAGGCACCCAGCCCTCCCCTCTTAGGAAGAAGTTATTGCGCCTCTGCATGTGAGTTTGTTTTTTGATTTTCCACGGTCCGGCCCTGTATTTAGCACAGAAAGACACTGCAGAGGCTCTGACACTGATAATAACCCCCAGTGCCCATGTGCACAAAGCCCAGGGCATGGCTGGTTTGTCCCGGTAGACAAATTATCACGGATGCATTGTGCACGCACCGGTATTTTGTTTGGTTTGCAGCAAAGCTGTGATTTCTTCTTAGGTTCTAAAGATGCCATTAAAGCCGATCCCCACGTGAGGAGACAAAAAAAAAAAGAAACCCAAAATGTGAGCCTGATTTAAATGAGGTTTAAAACAGTTGCAAAATGCAAGGCGGCTCTGCATAGGAGGACGAGCAAAGGGCTGCAAAATTAACTGGTTAGCCTGAGTTAAGTCATGCCAGGAAACTTGCTCTGCATCAAGGAGGGAAATTTTAATGGAATGGTGAAATTTAGATGTTAACATAAAATGTAAGAACTTTTGCCCAAGCACTGCCAGTCACCACCTAAGGAGAATTCCCCCTGGCAGTGGTAGGAGTTTTGGGTGGTAAAATTGTTCAAGGTAAAGTTAACAGGCAATAAGCTGTGAATTTTGACCTTCTAGTACCGAAGGTACAATTAAAAATGAAATATATTTTTGTTCCAAGAGAGGAGAATTTCTTCAAAGGACCGTATATTAATTTTCTACTCGGTAACTAGAAAGGTTATTATGCAGCTTCTTAGACGGATTAATCCTTGAAATCCCTGTATGGGGAAGGGGGGGATATTTTTTAAATCACTACCGGGATTTTTTAAACTCTTTTCTTCTTTTTACCTTTTCATTTAAAAGGTACTCAATGGATACAGGGGGAGCATGGATTCTTTTTCCCCTTATTTTTTAGGATGCCGGTGTTTAATATCAGGGAAGCTGGACAGATGAGAGCCATCAGGGTCCCACGTGTGTAAGATGTGTCAGAATGCACTTGGTGCTGGTCAGAAGGAATAATTATTTACCCATCTGCTTTCTTGGTCAGATTTATTTATTTTTATTTTTCAAATGCAAAAAGCTTCTTATTAAAAAAAGAAAACCATGTAAAATTCAAATGGTGCCTTTCAAATTTTAAGTGTTTGCTTTGGATTTCTCACGAAGCTGGGAATGAGCGAACATAAGTCACCAAAGGGAACAACGATGTATATTTTTGCCCTGAGCAGCTCACAGAATTACCCACTGATGTTCTGAATTAGTAAATATCTCTTTCCCGGGGCCGTTATGAGAGGATGTACTAGAAACCAAGTAACACAGCTGACCAAGAAGTCTCTGAAGTTGCAGCCTTTTGTGTTTATACTTTTGAAATATCTCCATTGTGATGCAAATGCTGATTTTCAATCAAAAAAAATATCTCTTTCTCCTTGTGAAAACTGTTGTAGGAAGTAAGCTTAACTCCAAATGTTCCTATTGAAGGTTCGGATTTCTTTCCCCCCTTGTTTTCTGTAAAACACTGAAAACGGCTGATATCAAATGAGCTGCTTTTCTATTTATTCAAGCCTTGACAGTTCCCAGCTTCTGTCCTTTCCATTCCAAATGCCTGAATTTTTAAAATATCTTTAACTTATCATCAGGAGCATTTTAGGGAGAATATTTGTGGGCAGAGGGTGTAAGGAAACTTTGGCGTGCATTCGTTTTATTCTCCTTTTAAAAATGAAATCCCTTCTCATTTTTAGTTTTATCAAAAGGGTTCCTCATTAGTGGATATCCATGTAAATTATATCTCGAGAGGAAGAATAAATGAATGAAATGCATAAATGCAGGGCTGATATTCCACACTTTCACTAAACTCTCTTTTTATATATTGCCCAAATATTGCAGGATCTTCAACAATGCTGACCATCATTTTTTAAAGTTTTAGACAAGGCAGGCGATACCTTGCCCGACAATTTTGATGCCTTTCATCTGTATCAGGTTAAAAGTGTTTTTACTGTATCCCTCTAGATGTAGTTCTGAAGAAACATTTCTCCTGCCAAAATACACACACAGTCTGGGATTAAAAGGGCTGAAACCTACCACCAAGTTCTTAACGCCCTCCCACCATCATTAGACTAAATCCGCCGTCATTCCAGATTCATTTTTCCCTTATTCATCTGTCCAACTAATTCCAAACTGCATTCGCTTACATCTTAATCTTTTCTGTTACATAGAGAATACATAATGAAAAGCTGCATTTTCTGGGTACATGCACACATTTGGAGCGGATGAACCATATGTGAAGTGACATACAATACTGAATGGAGGCTGAATGGTGTCCAGTGCTAAAAACAGTGCAAGTCCAGGAACAAAAAGCAGGAGAACAAGAGCCCTGTGCTGGGCTTGCCTCGCTCGAACACCAGGGGATTCGCCGCTAAAACATGGGTATAATTTCACTGTTTTCACTCACACAAGCTGTGGGAAAGGAGTCACCATCTGATGTTTGATTGTGCTGGATATGTTTTTGGCAGTGGCCTTGCAGTCCGCATTGAAAAAAAAAAAAAGGGGGGAGGGTGGGGGGAAGAATAGGGCTGCATTTGCCGTGTTGAATTTGGCGTCTGGCGGGGAGGCAGGGCTGGAGGAGCCCCTGACTGCTTGCCACCTGAAAGCACGGACACAGCCCATCTCCTCTGCCCTTTCCCCCCTGTCCCGTAGGTCTGCCTCACCTCGGGGGGATTTTCACCCTCCCATCAGTCACCCAACGTGCGGCGGGAGGTGGCCTCGGCGTTTGTCGCATGCTGTCGACACGGTCTCTGCGCAGGGGGCTGCTGCAGAGAGAGGGCAGCTTTCAGGGGGGACTGCTCAGACCTGAGGAGAACTCATTAACCAGCATAGAGGCACTACTGGCCATCAGGCCAAAACCCCTTTTTCCATATTAACTGAGCTGAACCTGTCCCTTAAAACCGAAGGAACTTGTTCCCGTGGGGTGGGAGAGCCCAGAGAACAGCCCAATGGGGCCAACTCTGACAGCCAAGGGGAAAATCAGGACGGCTAACGGGATGGAATACCTGGCCAAGGGGAAGAAGCAGTGCCCACATCTCTGCCCACCCCGCTCAGCGGGTCCCGGAGCCCTTTGCAGGGGCTGCTCAGAGCAAGCAAGTCACTTAAGCGTGGGCTGAGAGAGACGGGCATCTGTTTAAATCCTCTCAACTTCAGACGGGCTTAACTGTGTGCTCAAAAGTTAGGTATGCACTTAAACGCTCTGCCTAATGAAGAGAGAATTAAGCAGATGCTTAACTGTTTGGCTGAATTGGGATCTAAGTCCACTTTTCCCCTTCCTGGAGTTAGTATCAGATACCATTTATGATCTTCCTTTAATTTCTGTGGGGTAAAATAGAGTAAGCCCACACCGATATATCCAGGACAGGATTACCCCGAGCATCCCACACTTCTCTGCCCAGCTCAGCTTCAGCTTTGCTTCGGACCAGCATCAGCGGGACACATACAGCCCTCCCGGGGAGGGGGAGGATGTTTGGGTAGAGGTGTCTGGTACCCAGCTTTTTCTCCTGTTAAAGATGTCAGCATTTAAGAAGGTTGGGGTGGTTTCCAAGAAGTTGCCAGAACAGAAACACATCACGCAGTTCTCCCATTTGATCTGAGGATAGCTTGGACATCTCCCACTGCACAGAGCAGAGTATACAAAGGTGGCAGTAAACCACACTCACCCTAACCTGTGACGATGAAAGGGCCCGCAAAATTTACCGGTGGTCAGTACTGCTTTCTTTCTGACCTGGGAGGCACCTCTGCCGAGAAGGAGGAGGAGGAGGAAAGGCGAGAGCAGAGGAGCCAGGAGTTTTTGGGAAGCCGGAGGCAGCGTCCTTTGTGTCTGATGGGATTTCTCCAGCAGGTGGAGATCGCAAAGCAGGCTTGCGCGCTGAACGGGAATACTTCCCAAAACAGAACAAAGCTGAAAAATTCTGGCAATCCCGGCAAAGTTTACAGAAGGTGGCTAGGAACAAAGCACCCGCAGAAGCTGTCATTTTTCCAGCAGCTACCTAAGCATTCCCTTCCTAGGCAAGTAATGGCATACCTTTTGCCGGTAGAGATACATGGTGTGGAGGAATGAATCTTCTCACCCCCCTTTTTTTTTTTACATAGGGTGTAGTGGGCTAATGGAAGCATATAATTACCGTGTTAGTATTAGGGAGCAATATAGCTGCAATAAATTAAGACTGCTTTGCAATTAGAATGATGAACACAGCTGTGGAGACAAATGGCATATGTGCTAATTAAATAATTTGTCACTTGACTGTTAAGCAAACAATACAGCCTCTTTACATTACAAACTACCATCTCTAGGATGGCGTGATGGCCTATTAACGAAATGGAACGAACAGATTGCATTGCCATGTTTGGCTGATAGTGACGGCAAACGTGGGGTAAAGGTGGCATGTTAAAGAAACTAACGTTAGTTTTTAAACTATCACAGACTTTTATGTTGGAGAGTGGCAGAGTTCCTGGAAATAATCCTGTTAATGCACATATAGCTACAGTACCTAATGATTCATTATCAGCAAGCACTGGCCTTTTGTTTCACATTAAATGAACTGGGCATTCGCCATCCAGTGAATGTCAGCTAATAGTAGAAAGTAATGACAGGATGTGGTTGTATGAGCCCCTTTCATCCCGGGAGCTCTCAAAAGCCATTTGCAAATGTTTATAGGGGCAGGTTTTCAAAAGGGGTTCTGCATGTACCAGCCCGCCAAGTAGGTGAGTGAACCCACACCGGAGCACATCCAGGAGGAATGAATCCATCCTCCAGGATACAGGCTCCCACTCTCCCAAGAGAGAAACAGATGTTTTAATTTGCCTTTCAACCCATCCTGGCATCCTTGTGGCCTGAAGCCATACCACTATTTTTGCCCATATTCCTCAGAGAGAATTATTTTCCATTTTTCCCCCTGCTACAAAAACCTGGCATCCCAGACGGGGAGATTTGCAGCCCCTCGCTGCAGCACCTCTCCCCCGCCATGCAGGCCAGCGAGTTCACAGTAAGCCCGATTCTTGCTGTTTACGCCGCCTTTATATAAAACAGCAAGTTGGGGTCAAGGGCCTGGCCCCATTTCCGAAAGCACAGAGGCTCAGCAGGGTTTGGGAGCGTAGGGGTGTCTGGCAGCCCCTCCTGCAGGCAAACGATGAGCCTCCCTCCATGGCTCCTGCCCTCACATGCCGCTGCCCTCTCCCTGTCTAATGCAGATGCAGGATAAAATAAAATAAAAATTATACTAATTTAAAAAAAACCAAACCCAAATGATTTTTTTTTTAATTGTAAATCAATCAATCAATCAATACACGATGAGCAAGGCGACAAAACTGCAACCACCACCTCTCTGGCAGGGCTCTCCTCCTTGAAGGAGAAGTGAATGGCCTGTACGTAACAGATGTTTCCCATGTCCCTGAAAGCTGTACTCGAAAGTGCTTAGTTACTATGGTGCTAGAGGTGGTATTACAATTTACACAGGCTAAAAACAGCGATCTGTGAAAGTGGGCGACTTCATTTGTCTTTGAAAGCCCCTGAGTAGCTCGGTATCCTCACGTTCCTCCTTTCAAGCAGAAACGCTTCTGCTGCAGAGATTTGGGGTTCATGCAATTGCGTACTGTTTTACTGACATACTGTAAAACAAAATGGGCTCACTTAAAGTCCACCACAAAAACTGACCCAAAATCAAGATCAAGAGAAAAAACAAGGAAGACACTAAAATCCCAGGGAAGCTAAATGCTGAAAAGGGGAAAACAGTTATATGTAAAAAAAAAAATCTACAGGAGAAAAATTGTATAGAAATATTATTATATGCATTATGTATGATATATATGAATTTTAATATATTATTATACTATATGTA
>NW_010234919.1:0-1942 GCF_000690775.1 Eurypyga helias
TCCCTCTCTGCCTGTCAGTCGCATAGTTCCCATATGGCCCCCGGGGTGCCCGCAGGACAGGCGACATCGCTGTGGCGCTCTCCCTGTTCCTGGAAGCCCTGGGGCTGTGCCACCCCGGACGGGTCTTGTTCTGCAGCCCCACGTGCCTCTCACAGGCCCTTTGTCCCCATAGCAGGGCACTCTCCCATGACCCTTTCTATTTGTAGGCTCACCGCTGGGAGCCAGGAGCCCGCCCTCTGCCCTTGCACCATTCCCCATCCAGCTCCTTTCTCCGCAGGCACCATTCCCCAGCTGCCCTTAGGGTAATTTAGCCTGGTGCAGAGGTCCTGGCTGCCCCCCCAAGGGCCTGAGGCTTAGCTTTCGGCTTGTTTGCAGGAACCCAAACCTGCGTGCAGAGAGAGACAAAGGGACCAGGAGCGAGGGGGTCATTAAACATGGCCCTTGCCCCCACATCCACGGTGCCTCCCAAGGTCACAGTGCTGCTCTGCTGCCCCGGTAAAGGTCCATGAGAGAGGTTAGAAAAGCGGGTCTCTGCCACTGCTCGCTGCCCCTATCTCCCCTCTGCTCTGGTGCTGCCTCAGGGAGGGAACAGGTGCTGTAGGGCTGTGATGGATGGGGAAAGACAGGGAGCAAGGGAAGCTGGCACAGCCAGGTGGTAGGAGATAGTGAAACTCATCGCTCACCGTCCCAGGCCCGTGCAGGAAAGGTGATGGAGGACACGGTGGAGGAGCATGGCCACGTGCTGCTGCTGGCCTGCTTGTGCTGCACAGACATATAAGGGAGCCTCTGCTCCCTGCCAAGAGCTGCTGGAGCATCCCTGAGGGTGAGCTGGGCGGCACTGGGAGCCACAGGACAGGGGATGCAAGCAGCAGCAGCAGAGTAGCCTGTCCTCTACTGTCCTCTGTCCTCTACCAGGGTGGGCAGCCCTGACCTGAGCCGCTGGCAGCAACAAGCTGCTCTGGGGCTCCCTGGGCAGCCAGGATTTTGTGGAGCTCTTTCGCTTCTTGCAGGGATCGCAGTGCCTCCATAAACGCAGCGACAAAGCAGGACCCTGCTGCAAGGCTTCCCAGCTCTGCTATCTCAGGACAGAGCACTAGCCAAAACCAGGAGGGGCTTTTCCACCCACCTGCACCCACTGGAGATGGCAGGTCCCACAAGGAGAGTGGAGAAGGCAGGGAGTAGGTGATGCCTGCAGCTCCTCCTCAGAATGGGGGGTCTTTGTGGGAAGCCAGCCAGGCTCTTGCCTGCCAGGAAGGAGATTTACTGGGTCTGGGTTGCAGTGTTAGCAGGGCAGGCTGTGTTTCCCCGGAGACTGAGTCCTGTCCAGCTGAGGATGGATATGTGGAGCCAGCCCCAGGCCATGAGCCCTGGGAAGGTAGTGCCAGGAGCCCCTCCTGGCCCTGCAGCCTTTGGCAATGGCACAGGGATGCTTCCGGCTGCCTTATAGCCGGAGGAGCAGGCAAGCTGCCTTCTGAGAAGTGAGCTATTCTGAGGAGGTGCGTCTTGTGCTTTTTCCTGCCCTATCCCATCCCCTTCCCTGTGAGACTCGAGGTTCTCAGAGGGCCAGCCAGCAGCCCTGAGAGCACAGCCCTGCAGGTCAGGTGTTGTGCTCAGGGTGACTGTCCCTTGTGCTGTGTCCTCCCATGATCCACCCTGGATGACAGCAGGACCCTGACACCATCCCTGCCCTTTGGCACGGTGTGGTACCTCCAGGCAAACGCTGCCCTGCTCCCTTGCGCTCCCTGCAAACCAGGAGCTGGTGCTTCTGCTCCCGGATTTCCCTGCTCACCCCCTGGATCTCCTGGCTCTTGCTCATCCCCAGCGCCCCCCCTCCCCTCTGCACACACAGGCAGTCCTGGCTCACTGCCTACACTTGGGGGGCCTGGCCCCACTTTGCACACACATCTCCCAGTGACGGTGGTGCCCCCAGATCCCTGCTCCA
>NW_010234920.1:0-1882 GCF_000690775.1 Eurypyga helias
CCAGAGTTAAACCACGACACTCTTCTTCCACATCCCCTAACACTACCTTCAAGTCAGTGAGCACTCAGAGGTCTTATCTATGCATACAGATTATCTGACTAAAATTCCAGTAATGGACAACATGAGACTGACTAAGCTGGGCAAACTCATAGTAACTTGGCTACCTCATTCCCTTAAAATCCAGTATAAATCCATTGAAAAAAACCCCAAAAACTAAAACAAACAACAGAACTTTCTCCTTGGTCTATTGCAGACATTTACAATCATATTAACAAGGCTTACAGCATCATGTTTTCACTTAGGAGCCTAACTCCTCCCAATTTTACTTCCGCTATAGCTGCCTTTGTCTAGAAGGAATGGGGAATAATTTGTTTTTAATAGGAGTCAATTTGGTAGTTCCTGAGCGATGACCCCAGGCCAAACTGAAACTTCTAATATTTGACTAGCTTATTCTTCAAAGAAGGGCAGGGGGGATAAATTACAGCATTAGAGGGCATTGTTATAGTGATAAATCCTTATGCACAATCAGGTTATATTAAAGTTTCCTATTATAAGCTGAGTCAATTCAGATTTTTTTTTTCCAGTGAAGAATCAAAACGTTTTTGTAAAATTCAGATTTATACCCTGGAAATATTCAATATTCAAAAGATGCATTCTATCATACATGTTCCAACTTTCAGAGGCCAAGCAAGGGAAGCTGAATAAGATTTATTTAGCTTCCATGCCCTTTTTGTCTTTGGTTGCTGTGTTGAGATAATCAACAAAAGCCCTAAATATGGTGGTAATTTTATAACCTAAATATCTACTTAATAGAGATGGTATTAAAATGAGTAAAATAATTTTAGGGAACCCTCTCAAATATCTGCAAAATGCTGCTAATTTCTACCATAATTAGTCTGACTGAATATGGAACAATAATGTAAGATAAAGTAGAGATAAACAAAATAATGCAAAATCTAAAAAAAAAAAATAATAATTGAAATAAAATTATTAAAAAATTGTAAGGAAAATGAAAATAACAGAGAGACAAATAAAATGCAAGGAAGACAAGTAATGCAAATGAAAACAATGACGCCCAGCCAGTCCCCGAGCAGCAACCCCATCCACCAACCTCCCTCCTAGTTTTATTGCTGAGCATGCCACCATATGGTATGGAATATCCCTTTAGTCAGTTGGGGTCAGCTGTTCTGGCTGTGTTCCCTCCCAGCTTCTTGTACACCCTCAGCCTACTCGCTGGTGGGGTGGTATGACCAGCTTACTCACTGGTGGCGTGGTGTGAGAAGTAAAGCCAGCCTTGACTCTGTATAAGCACTGCTCAGCAATAACAAAAATGTCCCTGTATTATCAACACTGTTTCCAGCACAAATCCAAAACATAGCCCCATACTAGCTACTATGAAGAAAATTAAGTGTATCTCAGCTAAAACCAGCACAGGTTCAAAGGGCAAAAGGAATTGAGCAAGCCAATTTCATTAGTCCTTCTTCTGCTTTCATATCATTATGTGAATTCCAGCAGGACATTTATCACTCAGGAACAAGCTGAAGGCAAACTACTTGCTCTAATCAGTTTTTATTGCCTTTCTGAATGAACATGTGATGTCTTGTACTTTCCCTGTCTGAATTATAGCTCTATGAAAAAGAATTGTTCAAGTTAAAACACAGGCTGAAAGCAGAGAAATCAGGATTTTAAGGTATGACTATAAGCCATCTCCATGTACTTTTGAACCTGGTTAGAAAAAATAGATGATTACTGCTCATGATTGATTAATGTTTCTATAATTATCCACCTCTGCGAATGGTAACATAAATATCTGGACAATATCATATTGTGTGCTGACTGGATGTGGCTCGATTCTCAGACTCATAGATTCACAGATTCACAG
>NW_010234921.1:0-4218 GCF_000690775.1 Eurypyga helias
ATCGAGAGCGCCGCGAAGCCGCCGCGGGCGTCGCTCGGGGTGCGGGAGTCTCCGCTAACGGCGCGAAGAGAAAATGCTGCGTTTCCTCTAGAATGAAACGTAGAGCGAAGCTGACGAGTTTCTGTGGGTAATGACACGTTTAATGGAAAGGAACTTGTCCCAAAGAGCAGACGGAAATTCATCTTCTCTTATCCCACTTTCCCATGCGCTCCTACTTCGCTGTGAAAAGGAAACTGGCAATTTAAGCTGTAATTAATTCGGCTGTGCTAGCACTAATAGTTTGTCTTCAGTTTACAAAAGAAAAGAAATTACTGATTATCTAAAGTCTTTATGTGGACTATAGAAAAGTAGTTTAAGGCTTCCAGGTATGATTTAAAAAAAAAATGACCTTGATTTTATTTTTTTCCAATTCTTTTCTTTAGACTCACAAAATCCATCTATATAAATGATGGACTGTAAAGTTGCAGTGACTATAAAGTTATACAGATGTACTCAAAGCTTTGAGAAGGTCACTTGTACAGTGTTGAACAGGAAAGCTGTGGGCTAGGAATGATCCCAAAAAAATGGATGCTGATGTGAGTGGGACACCGGTATCCGCTTGGCTGACCTGTTCTCCTGCTAGAACCAGCTCCTTTAAGCTTTTCTGCTGCATCTCTCTTCTGTGAATGTTGTGTAGCCCCATAAAACCCCTGTTACTTTTCTTTAAAGGCAACTTCATGTCTGAAAATTTAGGGACTAAATACTTTTGGGAAGGGCTTTCAGACGTTTGGGCTCTTGTGTAAGGATGTCTGAGCATAAAAAAATCCTGGAGTAAGTTTCCCTTGTTTACATTCTGAGAATTTGTATTTTCAGACCTAAACCCACAATGTATTAAGTTCATGCACAAAAAAAGTAATTAGTAGGTTTTGTTGTTAACTTTACTAATTTCTGATAGATTTAATATTAAAGTGTTGCTGAGTGGGGGTGTGGGGATTTTTTTTTAAAATATATATATATTTGCTCTTTTCTTCTTTTCCTTTTTTCCTGCTTGGGGATCAAATTGGCTTAAGTTTTCAAACTCTTAGTTTGGTAAATCTGAATCCATGTGATAGAAAAATAACTGGATATTAAAAAAATACTCTTTTAATTATTTGTCTTATGATCACCCATGAAGTTTTCATTTCAGTTGATGCTCTTTCCCCAAGTTTTCCAAAATTGATTGTTCCTTGTATTCTTAACTCCTGATATTAATGCATGTCCTCCTGTAGTGAATATTTCAGCATAAGACTTCACAGTCTTTTAATCCTTAGTAGACATAATACTAAATTGAAGTTTTAAAGGCCTGATTCTGTACTTATAAAACTGATTTTTGTCCCTCTGAGGTAGCAGACAGTTGCTTGTTCATCTGTTGAACAGGAGACTCTTTTTTTCCTCCCTAATTCCTCACTGTTGTTGGACAACAGTAAATGTTTGGACTAAAGAATTGATGTAAAAGTTGGAGATATTATTCTAAATACTTGTCTGTCTTGTGTTACCTGTGGACAAGAATTTTAGTTTAGAGCTTGTAACTGCCTGCCTGCCATTTTTGTTGACTCTGGAGCAGGCTCCCTAGTTGGAATTCATGGGCAGCTCTCCTTCAGAGCCAGCGTCACAATCTGTCCTTGTGTCATTTTGCAGATAGCATCAATCTATTTCTGCCAGCTTTAAAATGCCATCGTGACAGAGAAGTTCTGCAGCTTTCTGCTGTTTTCCA
The DNA here is from genome assembly GCF_000690775.1 of Eurypyga helias. NCBI lineage: Eukaryota > Metazoa > Chordata > Aves > Eurypygiformes > Eurypygidae > Eurypyga > Eurypyga helias. The sequence continues at coordinate 1,733 of NW_010234921.1, forward strand.
GTACGTTAGCGATGCTGCAGTGTTTGTTCATGAGTAGTAAGTTAGGGTCGCATGCATTCACATAAGGACTTTGGGGTGTTAAAGACAAAGCTTATAAAAAAGGTCTAGGTGGCTAGATTGAGGTGCCTCAGTTCTAATTTAGGCAGCTGAGTTGCTGGCCCAGAGGCAGTGAACATCCTGTTGTAACAACTGTGGACTTTAAATGACTTGGTCCACACTTGTTCCAGTCTTCAAATGTGTGATGCTTTACAGCCACGTCTGAAAGAGTAAGGAAGGCTCTAGGCTGACAGCAGTGCAGTACAAAATATTGCTATTTGCTAAATCAAGCATCTGGAAAGCTTTATCGATTACAAAATCGGATGCAGCTGAAGTTACTTCTTGCTCTTGAGATGAGCCGATGGACTTGCAGCTGGTTCTGTATGTGTATGTGCGTTTGGTTGTCTTTACTGGTTCTGTTGGCACCTTAAGTGGTGGTTTTATCGGCAGGTGACTAGCAGTGAAAGACTGAATGCAGGTAGAAACACAGCTGATAACTTTTTGCAAAATATCTAGGGATCTTGCTGTTCCAACATAAGGAGTTTATACTGTTTGAAAACAGCTCTTAAGAGAAGAAATCTATTGTGGTAAAATTAGATAGTTGGTGGGTTTTGTTTTTTTTTTTTTTTAATAATGTCTATCCAGAGACTCTGTACGCTATGCTCATGCTGGTGTTTGATCCTGCAAGATGCCTCTGTGTGTTCTGTAGCATGCTTTAGCTGTGACAGGCTCTGGGCATGAAAGAGAAGCTGTCAGAGGGTTGAGGTTGCTTTCTGATTTCTTTCTTCCAGCTATTTTCAAAAGGGATTTAAGACTGATTAACTTCAAAAATTGTATAGCTTGCATATGCCTTGTACACAACTTGACTGGCATAAAATAATAGAAAGAGTGGATGAAGCAGGATGACTTCACAGCCCAAGAAGCACTCTCAAGTAACAGAGATGTTGAGTGTATTCCAGCCTGCAGGAAATACGGAGTGTGTGATCTGTGATTCAGAATTGTCTGCTGGGCAGATGAATTACATGACATCTATTAGTTAGTAAGTGCACACGCTGCGGGGTTGTGCGCTGTCTCTACAGATTTTACTTGAATGCAAATCCCACCGTGTTGCATGTTATGGGGCCTGTTTGCTCAGGGATACATGGATGTATTTCATTAACAAGACTCAAGCTGAGCTCCATGTAATCTCTACTGCTGTGGCAGTGGGAGACCATACGTGTCTCGCTGGAAGTCTGGTTATCCTGTGTTTCTGACAGCCCATCTAGGAACAGTTGTGTTCCTCCAGCTGGGAACTGCTCTGGATTGAGATCATCTTCTGGACTCCTTGTAACAGTGACTGCAGTTCCCTACAGAGACCGGCTTTTAAGATTTTTAAGGATTTTCTTGAAATCTCCCAGTTTCTCTTTGTAGTTTGTTTTTAATAGAAATTTTTTACTTTGTATTGGGAAGATATTTGCCCACAGATACTTTTCTTTTTTCCTTTTAATTTGTGTGAAATGAAATTATGCTAGAGTTATTATTCACAACAACAAAAGACCTATGTATTTTTAGATTAGAAATCAGCTTTTTTTTATCTATCTTGTTTTCCCCAGGAGTTCTACCGACAGCCGAAGGACTTGCAAAGTTGCTCATACTAGGTAGACCAAATTATTTCCCTGAAAGAATGGCACAACCCTGTCATAATTTAGCAGCCTGGGCATCTCTCTTTCTGATTTGGTAACAACTGATCAACTAAGATGAGAAAGGGTAGCTTTTATTTACTATTCTGAAAAGGGGGTTGGGGTTTTTTGCCTACTCTGGTTAACGTGTACAAGATGATAGATGGCATAGGAGACCTCCAAATGATCCTGAAAGTCCTGCAAGAAAGCCAGAAGTTGACTGTCTTTGGTTTTGATTTTTATATGGTTGGTTTGACACTTTTTTTTTTAATTCAAACAGCATGTGTTCCTCCTTTAAGACCTTCCATTCCTTATTTAGAAGAACAGCTTCTTATGCCATAAAGGACATCTCTGGTTGCCCAGAGATGTTGTGGATGCCCTCATCCCCGTCCCTTCCAACCTTAACCATTCTATGATTCTATGACACTTGCACTACATAAGCCTTTTCTTGTTTTTTCTTTCAATTCTCATATAGGTTCTGAAGGTATTACTTAAGTATTGCCGAAGATAGTGGGCCCATTCAGTAAATGGTAGACCACAATGTGATTTTTGTTGTGTAGGACTGAGAAGAATACATAAGATGCTGTACTGAGCAATGACAGTCACAGTAGCTAGTGTGCAGAGTGTTGTGTATGTGCATACAGTCCAAACTTTGAAGTGTACCATTCTTCAAGCCTAGAACATAGGTGAAAGAGATAGTAAAGCATTACTGAACTGTAGGTCTATCTTACCCGTTTAAAGCATTTGTAGATTCTTCCCTGTGATGGCCAATAGAATCATAGAATGGTTTGG
>NW_010234922.1:0-385 GCF_000690775.1 Eurypyga helias
CTGGTTTGGGCAGGGCACCCGCGGTCCAGTCTTGCAGCATCCTGTCACCCCATGCTGGCCCAAGTGACCCAGGTCCAGGCCCTCATCACCCCAAGGCCTGGTCCCACATAGCTCCCCTTGGTCTAGCCTACCCTCACCCCAGTTTCTGCCCCATACAGGGATGGGGACAATGGCCAAGACCGACACGGGGTATCGCCCTGGGCCCCTGGCACTGTTTCGGGGTACCCGGGTCTGCAGGCGCAGCTAGGTGCAGAGCTGCTCCGAGCATCCCCAGACGCTGCCCTGGCCAGGGCTGAGCCTGGTGCTCACCAAGCCACGCTGGTTCCTCAGAGCATCCTGCAGCCTGTGGGGCACCCCCAGCCCCATGTCCCTCCCAGCCTCCTGG
>NW_010234922.1:396-5491 GCF_000690775.1 Eurypyga helias
CATCCAGGCACTGAGGGGCTGAGCCAGCAGCCACCCTTTGCTAAATCTGACCGCTCTGGTCGGCTTTTCTGAAGAAGAAACCCCCTTACAAAGCTGGTGGTGGCCAGGCACACGGCCAGGCACCCTGCGCCCAGCCTGCTCTCCAGAAGGTCCAAAAACCCCTTTGTGAAACCCTTGTTACGGTGCTTCCTCCCCGGTCCCAGCCTCATGGGGTGAAGCGGGAGCGAACGCTCCTGCCCTGCCCCATCAGCTCTCACAGAAACAACGGGACAGCTCTGGGTTCCTCTGGTCTGGGAAGGTGCCTCAGAAGTGGCTGAGGGCCTCATGTCATGGCGTGGTCCTTGCTGACCCCCTCTCAGGCTGCTTTGCCAGGGAATGGGGCTGTGGGTCCTCTCCTCTGTGATACCTGTGTCTGCAGCACCGCAGGACGGAGGAGGGAGGTGGAAACAGATATTTCTGTTCCCCGGGAGGTCTTGCCTTCCTCCTTCAGAATGGGACCCCGTGGTAGCTCCTGCCCCTGGTTAGAGGCAGATGGAAGGGTTGACCTGCCGCAGAGCTGATCGCGTCTTTTTCTGGCTCCCAGCCCCTCACTGGAAACGTGTTTCTAGCTGTTTGCTGCTTATCACCACCAAAACTGGATGTACCATTTTCTGGCATCCCATTAAGGCAGAAGTAATTAGTCTTGTACAAATTTCCCAGTTCTAAGGGGAATTATTTTAAGTGTATTTACAGCTTCTTGGTAAGTTGTAAGAGTCTTCTGCTCTGCAGAGCCACCGCAGGCTTGCGCTCTCGGTGCCGCAGTGTGCACCACCCGACCTGGCACCTTGGGGTGGCCAGGAGCGTCTCACCAGGGAGGGGACAGAGCATTTCTATCCCCCCTGGTTCCGTGTCCCTGGGGAGGATATGAGCTCCGGGGGACCTTGGTGCTGCAGGCTGTGACCAGGGTTCATGAGCACGTCCAATGCCTGCAAGATCCTGACTCGCATCTCTCCTCTCGTCTCTGGAGACGGCGAAACGATATTCATCTCAGCTGACTTATAGATAGCGACTCCCCGTCGTCAAGGTTACCGGTCCCTTGGCTTTAATTAAGCATATAGCCATGGCACTGGGTATCTGCAACAGCTGGGGGACAAGGAGAGCGGAGGGCTGACGTCTCCCCAAGGGGTTGGTGAGCTGCACATAAACCTGGGCAGATGAGCCCCCCTGCAGGTCACTGCTATTACTTTAGCTGATCTCTGCACTCATTAGGATTATGATTAACACATTAATGAGGCACCTTGGGCTCCCCACAGGGGAAGGGGCGGCTGGACTGAGAAAAGTGACAGCATTGGCTTGACGGTGTCTTTGCGGTGACAGTGCTGTTCTCCCATGCTGGAGAAGGGAGCAGAACCAAGGAGCACTTTAACATCCCGCTGGTGCATGGCCACTTTCTCATGGAGCGAGCAAAAATATTCCCCTCCAATGCCAGGCAGCAGCCCCCTATGTCCGTGGGGGCTATATTTGCTCAGAGGGTTGTCGCCCTGGGCTGTTCTCCAGGGGGACCAAAAACACCCTTGCAAACCCATGCAATGTCTAAACCAGACAGGTCTGGGTAGCAATGGGAGTTGAGGACTTAGAATAACTTCAGAAAGAAGGTTTTGTGCTCAAAAAACACGGCATCAACTTCTGCCAGTGTCATGCTCTCCCTTGGAGTGGCTTTATTTAGCTCCTGTCCTTTCGTTTCTGGCTGGCGGCCAAAGCACGGAGCAGGCCAGAGATGATAATGTTGATTATGTTAATTTAATAGGAAGAAGCAGATAATAGAAAACAAGTGAGTGGAAAATAGTGACAGTGATAGGACAGAGAGGAAGTAAGGGCACAGGTAGGAGGGAGGGAGATTTGGCTCTGGGAGAGACGTGTAAGCTCAGTGCTTGGGCTGCGTCCCCCAGCCCAGGGTGTGACACGGGCTGGGTGTCCCCCTGAGCGAGCAGAGCAGCGGTGCAGCTTTGGTCCCGCTGTCACTGTCACCCCAGCAGGGCCCTGCCCCATCTGAAGAGCCATCACCTCTTCCGTGCAGCCTGGAGGTGAGTGGCTGCAGGGTTAGGAGAAGAGGGATGGCAGCTGTAGGGAGGTGGGTGGTTCACCCGGGGTCTGGGCTCCTGTAAATCATCCCATTTCTTGCACTTCAGGCTCTCTGTCCTCTGCCCTTCGGCACGGGGAGCACCGCTGGTGCATGTCTCACCCTGCCCTTGCAGAGAACTCAGCAGATCCCAGCCTGCTCCGTGCCACCTTGCAGACTCGTGTTTTCAGGAGAGCTGGGCACGCTTAGAGTTGGTCTTGGGGTATGTCACCCCCAGACGGCTGCTCTCTCGTCCTCCAGAAGCACTTCACTGCAGGGTGGGGAGAGGAGCTGCTCTCAAAGGATGACAGTTTGGCACTTGAAGGGATTTTTAGTTCTCAAAGGAGCCAGTGGCCAACTGACTGGAGCGGAAGAACTAATCCAGGTTGAGTCATTCCCCCTATCCCCAAGGTTGAAACATTAAACCAGGTTTTATGAAAGGCAAATTAACTCCCACAAGTCAGAGCCAAGAAAAAAGCATTTATGAAAGAGCAGAAGATGCTACTGAGTGACTTGCAGGCAGAAAGAGGGAGCTTTTGCTCAGCAGCTCAGGATATTGCATCTCCTCCGTCGGTCCTCCAATGCAAAGAGCACTGCCATTCATCTATTTTTAATAACTGTGACGCAGGCAGTGAACCTGACTTCAAGGCCGGGAGCTTGTCTTCTTCCCGCTGCGTATCTGTCCTGACTCATCTTCCTTTCCAAGGGCCCTTCACAGCTTTGTAACCCAGCGAAGGAAGAAAGGAAAAACAACCCAAGAAGGAAAGCAGATCAGACAGCAAAGCATCGGAGACAGAGAACTGTTCTGGGAGAGAAATAATAAACACTGGACTTTGCTGGCTCAGGGAGCCAGGGAAAATGAAGGGGCTGGGAGACCTGAACGTATACAGAGTCATGCTGATCCCAGAGTGGGATCTCTCAGGCAGCTGAGCAGGGATCTGGTAGCAGCTGGATGCTCGTAGGTCTTGAAGCTGTGCAGAAAGCCCAGGCTGGAGGAAGCAGGGGCAGAGCTGGGGGTGCCCAGGCCCAGGGCGGCTGGGGGACACCCAATGACTTCAGTGACTTCTTTGACTTCAGTGCAACATGTCTCTGCGACGTTGTAATTGCAGAGGTGAGGGCAGCGAGTGTGAGGCGTGTAACCAGAGGAGGGGAGGCTGCCGCGCAGCCCAGGGAGTCAAAAAGCTCAGCTCTGGTCCCAGAGAGATGTTAGCTTAGGTGGGGAGCGAGCTTGGTGCATGTGGAAATGCAGGAACCCTTTTGGGCCTCGGCATGGAGCAGGAGAGGTGGGACTGATGGCCACCTGGGCTAGTGGCCTTGGTGCTAAATAGGACTCTGTTCTCTCTGGGCATCCACCACAGTCTGAGCTAGTGCAAGTATTTCTGCTCTCTGGTGGCTGTTACTGTGAGTACGACTTTGTCAGAAGTTTAAGGATTTCCCCTACAAAACTGGTGTTTTGGCATCAGACAACCCAAAAACTCAGGGGCTGCTGTGGGGACCTGTGCCCCAGGCCTATGCTGAGCGTGGGGGTCTCACCCCTCAGCCCCTAAGGGCGTGTGGCTGGAGCACGGACTATGGGCTCTCCCCGGGGCTGAAGCCAGCCAGACAGAGTGACCCAGGGTCAGCCCTGGTGCACCATCCCAATGTTGCACAGCCGCATGGCTGGGGACATCGTGGAGCAAGCAGCCAGCTCCGTGCCGCTCCATGCCTGCGGTACCACTGGGAGCTTGGCTGTGGCCATGCCACGGCACCGTTGCAGTGCGGACACACTCTGAATCGAAGCCAAGACTGCAGATGGCCATGATGAGCGGGCAGGGGAGCGCAAGACCGTGACACCGGTCACAGCATGGCAGCTGCTGAAACGGGAATATCCATCTGCCCCAGCACAAGCCCGCTCTGCTTCCCGAGGCAGGGTGTCTGGTGCTGGTGCCGGACTCCTGCCTGGGCTCTGCCCAGCCTCCTGGAAGACGCATGTGGAAGATGCTCTGACGATGCCAGGGTTGCCAGGTCTCATGCAGAGATGCACAGTGCCAGGTTTGGGCTGACGCGGCAGCGTGGCTTTGTGCACATGGAGAGGCTGGTTGTCTTGTCCTCACTGGGGGTGAGACAGAATCGTTAACTGTGTTCTTCGTCAGCGAGCATGTAAATCCTCGGCCAGAGGACAGCGTGCAGGCAGCCCCCGCGGAGCCCTCCGCGGTGCCGGGAGGATGGTCATGACCTGACAAGGAGCACGAGGTCCAAGTGCAGGCACAGCTCTGCCTTTCCCTGCTCAGAGCAGGGGGAAATGCCCCTGCACCCGTGAGCAAACCCCACCTTGGTCTGCAAAGGCCACCTGCACAGCGGCTGAGGGAGGCAGGGGAGAGGGTGCGCCTCCAGGCCAGCCTGTTAAGATGCTTTTCAAAATCTAAGGGGGTTTGGTGTGTGACTGGAAGCCTAAAGGGATCATTTTTTCTTGGCTGTCCTGTTAAATGTTCACTGAGGACAGGGCTAGAAAAGGGGCAGCATTGACATTAAAGGGCAAATTCCAGGCAGTCCCGCTGGGACCTTCTCCTCCGGCTCTTGTGACATGACTCCAGATCTCCACTGCTGTAAATCAGAGCAGAATTTGACCAACTCCATCTAAAGAAGATGTTTCTCCTTGACGTGTTCCAAAGTACTTCATGGGATAAGTCACTGAAGTGCCCAGTCTCATCACAGCACTGTGAAATCAAAGCACTGTCTTGTTCCCCTGGGAGGGGTGAGAAAAAGTCCCCGCTGCCTGGCACCTCTTCAACTTTGGAGCCCACCGAAAGTCTCTGTAGGGGGAAACACCTGCTCTGCTCCAGCGGAGGGAACTTGCTGGGTGACGTAGCATCTTTCTTCTTGGAAAGGAGAAGTGTCCCAAACTTCTCAGCCTCTGCGGCATTTCCAAAGGCCGGAGGAAGGGAATTCCCCCTCCTGCCCACCCTCCTGTCTATTTCCATTGCCCAAACCGGTTACTCTCACCAAGCCCGTGACCTG
>NW_010234923.1:0-5071 GCF_000690775.1 Eurypyga helias
GGCGCATTATATATATGTTATATATTTAAATCTATATTTTATATATAATCTGTTCCATCAGTAGAGTCTAGCCTGAGTGTTTCGACTGTGCCATCCGATCTGTATGAATCTCAGCCTGGCTCTACCTCTCTCCATGAGAGGTACCTCTCTCCGTGAGCGGGGAAGGGTTGTTACTTCAGGTGTGCTGATGAGGAGATGAAAATCCAGGTGTTTAGGAACTGGAGTTTTGGTCCGCAGTGGTTAACATCTGTTAATACTGGGAGACAGTGACAGTGCAGGCTGCCTCTGAGTGAAGCCTGAAAAATAAAGGATAACCCATTTTTCTCTTTGTGCTCCCTCTTATTTTGCAAAAACACCAGCATTCAGAACATTCCAACCCCCATTATAGTGAGGACCAGAGGAAAAACATCGTTACCCTTTCATAATACTAGCCTAGCCAAAGCTCGCTCACTCAGATGCTGCTCACTCGCAGCACCTTGTTACGTTGCAGCAAATAAAAATCCCAGAGTCAATTTGATTTGTCTGGGAGAACAAACGCTTCAGAGTTTTCCTGGACCCGGATTGAAGGTGGTAGCTAATACGAGGCATGTGGTGAAGATTTCTCGCCCTATTAGCCTGTCTTCTTTCTCACAGCCCTTGAGGTTCCTCTTATCTTTGCTGTCAGTGACAACTTCAGCTGACGACCATTTGTTCCAACTGGGAGCCATTTGCTTATGATAATTATGGCTACACTGACGGGAAGGTTTGTATGCAGCGGTGTATGTAGGTGCGGTGTTGAATCGGGGCCTTAAGTAAACTGGCATGGGACTCGGTGGGAGCTGGCAGGCACAGGATGCTCTGGAAATCCTGCTTGAGTTATACAGGGATGTAGAATGAATTTGATATTTGTCATATACCCATATTTATGTGTAATGTGATTTGGAGACCTTCAGCACCTCCGAATTTATTTGTATTTTTTTAAAACCAGGAACTTGTGAATGAAGTTGAGCAGGAAGCTGTGGCCATAACCCCCTGCCTACTTCCCCTCTCTCACCAGCTACTAAATATTGCAAAGCTCATAAATTGTGAAAGTTGGCAAATCAGACCATTGCTTAAGTTTAAGACCTGGGGCCAGGAGATTTCAATACTGTATTACCTGGAATATATCATTACTGACAGACTCGCTGGGATTCGGTTTCTACCGGCTATAAAGCGGGATTCTCAAATTATGTCATGCCAGCCTACTTGCCTTTGATGACATGATATGCCATTTGGAACGGGAAGAGCCATTAGATGTGACACAACTTGGCAACGGTCAGCCTTTTGATGCTGTTCCATGCCCTGATGAACTGAAATGCGATCTGGGACAAGCCACCGTAGGATGGGTGGGAAATTGTTCTGAAACCGTGATTATTTTGTGGTTCCAGGTCAAAATACCACAATCTCTTGAGCAAGGGTTTCTACTCGGCACGGTGCTGGTCAGTATTTTGAGGAAGATCTTGGACGTTGGAAGGAGGGGTGCTTATTAAATACGGAAAATACAGCAAGATGAGGAAAACTGGAGGACAAGCTGGTCTCCACACAGGGTGGAGACCTGGGTCCTGAAACAGGGGCTGTGGTGTCTGTAATGGAAGCAGAGCTTGCTGGGTGGGAGGCAGTTCTACTGGACTTGGCTCTGGTAAAACGTAAGCAGGAGGATTGGTATGGCTATCCTATTGCATCCCAGTCTTGTAAGCCTATGTTAATAGCAGATGCTTATTTCACAGGGTTATTTAATTTATTATGGCTTGTAAAAAGATCCTAAGAATAGACAATAGTTAAGAAATGATCAGAAATATGCTCTAAACTGTACTGAAATCTGAGGGGTTAATCCTCCAGTCCGCTGGCAAATGAATATTCTTTGTTCATGTGAGCATCGTTCACCTGAACAAGTCTTGGTTTTGTAACCTAATCTGTGAAGATTCAGATCTTTGGGGGGGAATTTGGAGGGAACAGGAGCAGTTCTGCGCCATGTATATGTCAGCAATACTTGAGGCCATTACTGGGTAACAAGCATAAACCAAGAGCGACTGGTCAAATAGTCCCATTTGCTGGGACTGACATTTTCAGAGGAACAGGGTGAAGCTCTCTGAGCTCAATACTCAGGATAGCCCTGCCTTTGGTTTGCACAAAAAAACCCAGTAGCTAAAGAAGCTTTTCCTAGAAGCTAAGGCCAGGAGCAGTTTACTGAGACCGCCAGCCCCGATGCCACGCGTAGCAGGACGTGCCAAATGTCCGCCTGGCACCTTTCTACTGGGCCAGTAAATTGTCAGCAATGCCCCGTCCGAGCCTGGGGAGAGCTGGCTGGCACGGCCTCGTCTCCATCCCGGGCCCAGGCGTCCTGCCGCGCTGCCGGCCGACGCAAGGGGATTGTGCCCAGTATGTGCAGCATGCCCCACGCTCCTGGGAGCGCTTCCAGGCAGGCTGGATAATTCTTGATAAAGCAATACCTGGAAATAGGCTGCTATTAGCAGCCTGCTTCCACGTATTGGTGTTTTGGGGAGTCCCACCTCCCTTGTATCGCAGAGGTCTGCAGGGCTGAGTGGCTGTGGAGAAGGTGACAAAGGAGAGCAGCCCCTAAACAACCCCCTGGGAGTTTATCTGTGGGGTCCTGTGGAGGTCCCAAGCAAAAGGAGCCATGGGGAAGATGCTAGGGGTCTCAGCTGAAGCACCTCAGTGCTCGCTGCTGTGGAGGCTGGACCTCTACCCAGCCTTCATCCTCATGGGCACGCGTGTAGAAGTGCACCTTACTGCTCCGGCCCGGTGTTGGCTACCTTCTTGGCAAATCTGGGGGAGACCGAGCCCTGCAGGCAACGTCAGAAGCAGAAATACTGCAAACAATGTTTTGAAGCTCGTGGGGAGAATATTATTACATGTATAGGCAAGAGGAGGAGAAGGGCTATAGTAGCCTTCAGGAAGCTGATGTCATTCCCTACATGGGGGTTTTACATGTGTAAATCCCTCCACAGGCACATGATATCATGCCCCTTGATTCTGCAGCTCTCTTACCGCTATTGCTTGAGCATTTTTCTCCTCCAAGCAGGGCACTAATAGGGCAGTTAACCCCTGCTGCCTCTGCCACATGCTCTGAGCCAGGGGACAACCCGCCCTCACGCTGTTCAGCAGCAGGACAGGAATCTGCACCCCTCTGGGGACCTTGAACTTTGGGACTGGGCTGTCATATGCTGCCTGCAAAAGGCAGCAGAGGGGGTCTTTTCTGGAACTTCATAGTGAACATCAAAATAAAGTGGTTTTTTGTTTTTTTTTTTTTAATTTCTACCGTCTTAATCCAGTCAGTGCCCACCTCCACCTGCATACATACAACACAACAGCTATTATTGTTTAACACAAACCACCTATTTGTATGTCTGTCACAAATGTGCTTGGGTTGGTACAGAAAGTGTTACTTCCAGAACCACCTTTTGACCCCCCAGTCTGCCCTTGTTTGCTTTGGCAGCAATAAATAGCAAAATCCCCAGCATCTTCCTAGGACACAGATAGGCTCTTAGTTGTCATTTGTGCTTATTACTTTAAGAAACCGCTGGTTTAGGACAGGCAAGCGCGTGCCGAGCCCCGGCTCTGGACTAACTCACCCTCACCTCCCGTAAGCATCTCTCTCCCTCTGCTCCGCGGGCTCGGTGGGAGATGAGTCAAACCTTTCTCAAATTGCCTTGATCTGGAAGTAGCTTTGGAGTCCGGAAGGGGTGATTCAGGCAGGAGCGGTTTCTCTGGAGCCTGAGTTTTGCAGGCTCAGTGATCCCAAGTCCAGGGCCAGTCTAGTGGGCAAAGCAACAGGGGGAGTTAGAGACCCGGCTTTAACCTGCCTCTGCCATCACTGCCATCACCGCCCTGGGCGAAATCACCTCTTCTCTCCCCTCCCACCTTGGAGTGCTTTTACCTCTGTCGACTGTAAGGTCTCAGGGGACGGCGGCATTTCACAGCTGCAGGCAGCATAAGGGACACCACTAATAATTAAAATTGACCGTCAGTTCACGGGGTAGAGAAGAAAACAGCGAGGTGTAACATCCTGGAGCCCTTTTGGGTAACGTCAGATCTCGTGCAAAGCACTTTGGCTGCAGCAACAAAGCTTATTGATTAGCCTGAAGTATTCCAAATTGTGTCTTTCTGCCCGAGAAGTAGCAGGATGAAGAATTAAAGTACTGACACAGGAGAATATTGGACATGAGTTATTGAGTAACCATCAGCCCTGCTCCAGCGCTGCTCTGGACTGCCTGCAACTTCTGAACATTGTATCTTTTTCCTTCGGCTTTTGCAGGCGTGTGCCAGCTTCTGCAGCATATAAACTAGGTGCTATTTTTATTGAATCTGGCTTTAATGCAGTAGATTTTTTCACACGTGCGTTGGTTTTTATTGTTGGTCTCATTCCTGAACTTTCTGGCACCTCTAAGTGTAAAGTCGCTTACGCGCACATTGTTTGGCAGATGAATTCCTATTTCTGGGAATCATTTTCCTTCTAAAATGTAATTTTATATTAAAAGTGTGATCTGTATCCATAACTGAGATACACGGTCCTAAGACTTGAGGCCAAAGATTTCTGCAGCCAGAGATCACCACTACAGGGGATGAAGCCCTGTAAGGAGACCTCTACTTTCCAAGCTGTGAGTATTTACATTAAGATCTTGTTTTACTGACCCAACCTCTGCTTCTTGGAGCAGGAAAATTCCCTCCTGGTCTGGCACTGGGGAAAATCCACCCAGAAAGGGAGGATAAAAAGTGTTCTTTTCCAACACTGCCTCCCTTCCCAGCTCGTCTCCCTGACAGATCAAGAGCAACCGCCTGTCTTGCCAAGGCTCCCTACTATCAGCTTTATCCCAGCTACCGCCTTGGCAGCCCCTGGTCCTCCCTCCAGCATCCCCGTGTGAAAGATGGGGGCTCAGGGAGCCAGCTGCCCACCCTTCCAAAGGTGCTGCCTCCCATTCTCCATCTGCACACAAGCTGCCAGGGAAGAAGTAACCGTGGCTGTGTGTGGTTTTCTCACCCAGGGTGACCTGGAACACATCTGCAAAGCCCTCCAAAGTAGCAGGGATGCGCT
>NW_010234923.1:5102-16490 GCF_000690775.1 Eurypyga helias
ATGATTCATCCTGCATACCGCATGGGTGGCTGCTCAAGCAGAATTTTGACATTTGCATACGCCGAGGCTTTCCGCTTCTTGGTTGCCCCTCGAAACCCTGCGCTTTGTCTGGCCGAGCGCACGGGGCTGCGCAGCCAGAAACCCCTCCCGGAGGGGATCGGCCCAGCCGGGACCGCTCCCGCAGCGGTGGTTCTCTCCTCGCTGCATCACGGGGAAAGAACGAGAGAAGCAGCAGCTCACAGCCAGGTTGAAGGATGGCTTTGGACCCTCAGCCCCCGCTCCAAGCAAAGCTGGGACAGACCTGCCGTCCAGGGATCAATTGGGAATTTGGTAACTGCAGGGCAGGAAAATATTATCACATTCCTACTGCTCAGGCAAAACCAAAGCACGGCTACGAACAGCAGGACTGAGTCACCGCGCTGCCTCTGGAAAGGAAAAGGAGTTGGGCAACAAAGCATTGTCTGTCTCTACCTTGGGGCTGCTCCCAGGTAACTGGATTTACTCCGACAGCTGCAGAGTGCCAGGTGGCTCAACCCCAGGCAGAGGGGAGATGCTCCCCGGGCTGGGTGGGCTCTGCCCCCAGGTCTGCTGTCAGCAGGGCTGCGTGGAGCGAGCGGGACGCGGCTGCGACAAATGGGAAAGATGGAAGAATGGTGAAAAACGGTAAGGGAAGGTAACGTCTTAGCGATAAAAAAGACATCAGGTATATACAACTGGATCTGACTATAAAAATCCTTGAACCCACAGACCTCTTCTTGCTTCCTACGGTCGAAATACAATTTAAGGGGACAAAGGGTGTTTTCCTGCTGGCGTGTGCAGGCCATTAAGTATCTTTAACGTATATATAGCTTCAGTGAGGGTAACTGTTTCACCTGTACAGGTTCGTCTGCTTGAACTTACTGTCATTCATTTTCCCATCAAAACCCTAACTTGGGACTTGGAGCATAGATTTTAAATAACATGGTAACGTGTTTAAATCCTTGAACAGCAAGGGAACATACATTTCAGGCCGATCTCAGAAGTCCGCCAAAAACAGGTCTCATACCAACTACCACATTTTAAAGAAAAATTTCAACGCACACAAATTTAGCAAATAGGAATTTACTTACCCAAAAAGAAACCCTGACAAAAAAACACATCCCAGTGCCATGGGAGCCGTGAGTAAATCCTGACTAGTCCTAACTAGTAGGTAGAAATATATTTCAGTAGTATCTACCTAATTATGGTATAAATTTGGTTTGAGACACAGATTTAATAGCTAGGTTCGATATGAAATAGAAGATTTATGGTTTTTAATTTAGTATTTTAGGAGCAAAGTCAGGGTCTGACAAGAGCCACTCAAGTCAACAGAAAGTCTCATTCTAGCTTGAGCAGGCTTTAGATCAGTTCCCTGAGGAGCACAGGCATTCGTAGTTGCCATCACCTTTATGAGAAGTCATTAAAAGCCCAGTTTCTACTTCAGATTGCTTATCTAACACAAATTTCAAAGCCCTCACATTTATCCAAATAGAAATATTTACACAAGATGTGTATAAATATAAAGTTTATTCAGTATAGTGTTTAGAAAAATAAGTTCACATCATCTCAGAATACAAATAAAACACTTAATTGTCCAGGCACAAACCCCTATTACAGTACAACAAACATACATACTTTAGATCTCTTTGGTAGGGTAATTAAGCACAGATATGTTTGATGATACACTCTGGGGCGGCATCATCTAACAGTGCAGTAAAATCTTCTGATTATTCCCTCCTCCAATGCATACATTCCGCTTAAATTTCATATTTGTTGTAAGGCACAATAAACCCACATCGCAGAAATAACTGGTTAGTTCTGGACAAACAGTACATGCAGCAAAAGAACAAACATCCTCTGAATGTGAATCCTGAAAGTCAGAACTGAGTTCAGAAATTCAAGAAGCTAGTTTTAAATTATATGAAACATACAAGTAAGGTATAAAATATCCTTCAAGATAATAACTGCTAGGAGATACAGGAAGACTTCAGGTCTCCTTGCTCGTAAAATGTCATCGCTTTTGTTTCCAGAGTTACAGAATCACTATTTTTTTTATGACGAGATGCTTCTCGATCACAAGCACTAGGCGATTCATGCCCCTGGGAGTCCTGCACACGTATTTCACACGTAACTGAAGGGAGGCACCCTCTTGGTTGTTCATCTGCCCTGGCTAAGAGAAGTGCACAGGCACCGGAAATCTACACAGGGGGGAAGCTCCTGTGCATGCAGGACCAAATTCGGTCCTGCTTAATTTAACTGAGAACGGTTACTGAGGTGATTTTGCAGGATGTGAAGTCAGAATCTGTCCATTATTGTCATTAATCTCAGATTGATTGTAATAGCAATAAAGATGGCTCCAGCCTCACTTCTGGGTAAAGTAGTTTTCTGAATGCATCTTCCTGAATCCACAGGCAGGGTAAAGCAGGAAATGGGAAGAGGTATGTGCTTCAATAGACTGTGACCATTTGGTTACAATTCTCTGTCAGCCTTGCGCACTGGTTCACACTGCCACCGTGTCCTGGGCCAAATCCGTCCCTGATCCAACTCCAGTGAAATGAATGGACCATATTCTTGGCTGGTGTGAAAGGGCATTAAAGTCAATAGGACAGTGCCAGTGTGCCCAGCCAAGGACCTGGCCGATAGATGCCCGTGATTTATGTGGCTGAAATGTTCTTGTAGGTAAGACCACAGGAATAATGCTGCAAATAGTCATAGAATCATAGAATGGTTTGGGTTGGAAGGGACCTTAAAGCCCATCTAGTTCCACCCCCCCTGCCATGGGCAGGGACACCTTCCACTAGACCAGGTTGCTCAAAGCCTCATCCAGCCTGACCTTGAACACTTCCAGGGATGGGGCATCGACAGCTTCTCTGGGCAACCTGTTCCAGTGCCTCACCACCCTCTCTGGGAAGAATTTCTTTCTGATATCTAATCTAACCCTCCCTGTTTTCAATTTGTACCCATTCCCCCTTGTCCTGTCACTACAGGCTCTTGTAAAAAGTCCTCTCCCAGCACCCCTGTAGGCCCCCTTCAGATACTGGAAAGCTGCAATGAGGTCTCCTCGGAGCCTCCTCTTCTCCAGGCTGAACAACCCCAATTCTTGCAGCCTTTCATCATAGGAGAGGTGCTCCAGCCCTCTGATCATCTTTGTAGCCCTCCTCTGGACTCGCTCCAAGTGGTCAATATCCTTCTGATGTTGAGGGTTCCACAGCTGGACGCAGTATTCCAGGTGGGGTCTCACCAGAGCAGAGTAGAGGGGCAGAATCCCCTCCCTCGACCTGCTGGCCACACTTCTCTGGATACAGCCCAGGATACGGTTGGCTTTTCTTTTTTTTTCTAGTCCAGACAGCATTCCATTTAATGTATTTCTGGTTGTCTGCAAAACTCTGGGTGAGACAGAGGCAGCTTTAATTAAAAGTAGTAAAGAACAAAGGGGTTTTTAACATCATGCTTTGTAGGAATTTGCTTAAACTTTAAGCGTATTTTTCAAAGCTGAGTCTGGGACCAGAAAAGTAGTAGAATTTGGCAATGTTTCCTGTAAGATTTCCAGTGGACTTACAAGTTACAAACACATGTGAAGTTGAAACAATCCTTTTTTTCCTCATCCATAACAGAGAGGGAGGGAGGAACAGGAACACGTATGCCAGACAGCCATACCTTCCATTCAAACAACAGAATGTGATAATATGGACTGTCTGTGGGGCTTGGACACTCACTGCCATTCACGTGTGGGACATGAGCATCCATATCCCCTAAACACTGCGTAAAATCCTCAGTTTGGGAATCAGTGGAGCAATGCCTTATTTACAGCAGCTGAAGATCAGGCCCCAGATGCTTTTCGGGACTTTGCGTACTGTGTATTTAGAGCAGTCAGCCTGCTTGCTTGAGGGCCACACAATAAAAACTGACCCTTATTTTACAGTAGGAGTAAAACTATGATTTAAACACCTATTTTAAAAACACTGTACCGTGCAATGAGTCTTTATATTGTGCATATGTACCTGCAGAAAAACAATGTACCGTGCAATGAGTATTGTGCATATGTACCTGCAGAAAACATGAGGTTGTTATAACTACGTTGTCTGGAGGGAACGACACTTATTTTCAATGGGAGAAAGAAAGAGTAAACCAGAATAATAAAATAAGTTACTTGGTATCTGGAAGACTAGAATAGATTAATCTTACTTTGTCCCAAACCACTGCTTTTATATACACCCTCCACTCCCACTGAAGAGTGGGAAGTCTCCTATCAGAAGTACCAGACACTCCGAGATACGCCACTGTAACAACACACACAGTTTTCACGTCAACTGTGCAGCAAAGCCATGGAATTCAGAGCTTCAGTAACACAACGAATGCAAAGGAGGAAAAATTAAACCCCAAAAGTAACAGGTACTGGCGTAACACCAGAGCCTTCTCAGTTGCGAGACCTGGTCACGCCAACAACGGAGAGTGCTCTGAAATACTCTCTAGCATGCCTCCAAATATAGTCTGAGCTTCACAGACAAGATGTTAAGGCCTAAACAAGTCCCTCAGAGCCACACAGACGTTCTCTGGTAATACGGCAATGACACAGGCCCCTGCTTAATTTCCAAATTCATGCAAAGCAGATACAGTTACTGTTATCGTCGTCATCATCCTGGTTTGATGGGCGAAGAAGAGGTGGGACACAGACTGCTCATGCGGGAGCCCAGCAAACAGATAAACAAGCAGAGCAGCGAGAACTCTGGACTATCCGACTCCCTGCTCACGAGGAGATCCCCTGAATGTCAAGGGAAGTTGTGCCAGGGGAACGTATAGCTCCACGTTCTGCTTGTGATAATCTCCACTTTAAAGCTTTAACTTGGGAGCAGGTGAGGACAGCCAACTGCTGATGGGCAGCTTCAGTCTGCAGAGCACCAGCCACTCGTACAGCTGCAAAACGCACACCTTGCACACTCGCCCTTCCCTTTCCCTGCAGCCCTAGAGACTCTGGCTCGCAGCGTGGACTCCGGTGCTTACCGACAGAGCTCAGCTTCAAGGTTCCGCAGAACACCTTGCAAAACACGCTGTATTCAATATAGTGCAAAAACAATAGTGAGGATGCCTATGCCATGCTCACAGCGCACAGAGAAGAACCTTCACGCCTCAAAGGCTTTCCACAGAGGCAGTTAACAACCGAGACAGAAACAGACTGGGATGTGCTACAGCTATTCTCTTTCCATTTTTTGTCCTTTACAAGTGATCTCATTTGTTCTGAGCCTGATTCGGAGCCCACAGAAGCTTATGAAAACATTTCCCATTGCCTTCCAAAGGCTTCGGACCAGAGTCTTGACGAGGAGGAGTAATACGTGCTTACCTTACTGTGTATATTCACATTAGAATAAAAAAATAACAAAACCAAACCACAAAGGTGAACAGCATGTCATTTTTATACAATGCATTCTTCTTATTATTTTAAAGCTTAAGGATGTGCTTTTCCATGCTACAAAAACTGCTCTGGAGGAAAGGTAAGATCTGTTCCACCTGCCCAGAGCCCGCCTGCTTCTGCTGTCCCCAATACAGCACAAAGGGGTGAAGGGAGAGCAGACCCATCCCCAGCTGGGCAGAGACCACGGCTGCTCCCACAAGCCCTTTGGGCAGCTGCAGTTCCCACCGTCAGCCCCCACGCTGCTTATTCTGGAAGGATGTATAAATACATGCATAAGTGCACTCCTGGATGGGGGCCTGCTTGCTTGAACAGCAGCTGAAGCCCTCCCACACGGGCTATTTAGCCAATGGGTCTGTGTAAACATGGGGCTCACTTCCCTGGCCTGCCCATCCAACCTTTCCTGCTCATCTGCCCGTGGCTGAGGCCAAGACCTTTCCCTCGGGACAACGGCTCTGCCTGTGGTCCCTCTCTAGACTCCTCCTGCCCTGCTGACGTGGTGCAGAAGGACCTATCTTTGGCTCTCTGCACCGCTAGTAAATGTCACCCATGATGACCAAAAGACTTAAAACTCTTCTTACTCGTGCAAGTAGGGGTACCGAAGTCAGCAGGTCTACTTGCAGAAGTAAGGCATCAGGACTGGCCCTGAGGACGGATATTTGCAAATCAGTGTTTTTATTCCTCCCACCACTGTGCTTTAGTAACAAAGATAAGGCCACTAGGAAGAAAGGCACGTGGAATTCTGTAAAAAATACACAAAAAAAAAGAAGGTTCAACTATTTCGCAAATTACTAACCAAACAAACAAAAAACCCCTGAACACAAAGACAAAGGGGGTAGAGACAGGGACCTCCTGGGTTTGTGAGACTGGGAGTTCATTTTCTAGTTTCAGTGTGATTAACATTTTACTTTTACAGTCTATTGCTTGAAAAACTACAAAAAAAGTAAAACCTTGTCAGAAATAACTAAGTTTACTTCCTGCTCAAACAATAAAAATAAATTAAAACAGCCAGAAAACGTTTTCCTTTTCAATGCATTGTGTCTAAAGTGAAAGGGAACATAAACCATAAATAAAATCCATTGTACTAACTTAAAAAAAGTCTCCTTTATAAGAACTGAAACAATATTTACATTCATACTGGAGAGAAAGCTTCTGAGTTGCATAATTAGAGTTTCAAATGATGCCTTTTCTGGTGCACTGACAAAATGCTAGCTGTAGCATTTAGAAACCTGTAAATGTTTGATGCAAGATTTTTGGTTTGAACGCAAGCCTGCTGGGAAAAAAGCAAACACACCAGTAACATTATTTATGATTTTGTTTCGTTTCTTAACCTCAAACAACATAAAAGTAGCCGGTGAGGTATCGTCTAGAGTTCCTTTAAAAAATTTCTCAATGCCCATGGACTAGAAGTAAACAGCAAAAATAACTGCATTGTTTCTACCTTTTCGGAGCGAGATTTTTGTTTTCTACCTAAAGTTAGGAGTGTGTACTTACTGTTGAGAGTATGTCGTACTATGAAGAGTCTAGATAAATTATCAGGGTAGTATCTCTTAGCCAAACCTGTACTTGCCCTGGTGTTTCCTTTCTCTTTAATCTGCTTAAAAGAGAACACTGCATGCAAACCAAGTGTGGCAACTTCATTCCATTGCTGGAGATGCCTCTGTACATCACTTGAGACCATTTAATGTTCTTCTGTTTTCCTTAAATAAAAAAAAAAATCCAACAAACAAACAAAAAACCCACTTGGTGCTTGTTAGGGCCTCAACAGGAGACTTATCTATTAAAACAGAAAGCAAGGGGAAAAAAAAAAAGTTACAAGTCTTGCATATCTTCATCCATCTGAACTGTCTGCAGTTTGGCAAGTTCCTTTTTGTCTGTTTCCAGTTCTTCACAAACCGTGTCAACCATGTTACTCATGACGTATTTGGATTTTGAATCCAGTATCATTAAATTGCCAGTTGACTTACTCTCAGAATTCGGTAAGAAATTCTCTTTGACCTCAGGTACGGCTTGCAGAACTAACCTGTGCTCTCTGGCAAAATCCTGATGTACTTGTGCAGAAGGGTGGCTGACACGGTCTCCGCCTGCAGAAACTATTTCTCCAAGCGCGGGCTGTGCTGTAGAAATGGACAACAGATCTTGACTGGTAATGAGGGAACAGTTCTGAAGGGTTGCATAGTTAGTGTTGCTGATCGATATCACGGTAGAGGTACTGGTCATGGGCGATGACATGGACTGACTCTCCGTGATACCAGAGTTCAGTTCTGCAGCATTTAAAAGAGTTGGTGGTGTGAGGGAAAAATTATGTGAGGGCGTTACATTCACTAGCGAGGAGGCTAGGGACTGGAGACCTCCGCTGGATATGTTTTCAGAAGACATGCTCACGTTCAGTTGTGTGTTCTGACTGACTGGCATCAACTGAGAAAACACAAGGCTTCTTTCCAGTCCTTCCTGCTTGACGGAGCCTACTGCCTGGCCTGAATTGGGAACCGTATACACGACTGCACTCGGAGTGAGGGGGCTGAAGAAAACCTTCCCCTGCTGCACTGTTGAAGACTCAGTTGTAAAAGTTCCTCCGTCAGATGTGCTGGGATTTACCGACACATTACCTAGGGAAAGGGAAGCAGAAGAAAGGAAAACACTGAGTACAGTCGGCAGAGTTGTGCAGGCATTTTCTTAAGACGTTTTGGTCTTTTTTGTGTTTGCAGTACACACATACACTAATATTTCATGCAACACAGCTGCGTTGTTTGTAACAGGTGACAGAAAATTTGGTATGAAGACATAAAAGCCTTTAATAGGAACTGCTTCTAGAAAAAAGAACCCAAAAGGGTCCTGGTATATTAGGTATCTTTAAGGGGCAAACAGTCCCTGGCCATGTGATTGAAACGAACGTGCTTTGGCCTTCACTAGTCACCACCACTCAGTTCCTAAGAATAGAAGCATGAAAAGCTATTAAAGATAGTTCAGTGACAGACTACAGCTTGTGTGTGGGAAACTGGAGACACGTCACATGAAATCCACTACTGCTGGGCAGAACCCACCTGAGTCGACCCCGGCAGAGAAAACTTCAAAAACCAGTAACTTCTATCAGGTTAACTAGGCAGTCCATCAGGCATTCAGATGTACTGCCTTTCACCTCACTTTACCACGTATTTCTAAAAGCTTGACCCTACCACGCTGTGTAAAGCCTCCCAGCCACTGTCTACCCTCACTGTAGGCCACGGCACTGTTCACGCGCTGTTGTAGCTAGCCAGAGCAAGAAGTGGTGCCCAGAGACCGCTGGTTTTACCGGACACGCTATGTAGGTTGTCATTACAATCATTCTTAAAATAAGATACACTGGGGCTCGGGACAGGGTCCCACTTCAAATACCTTTCTCCAAAGCAGTTTAATTATAATTTTAAGAGGCTACAGCTGGGGACACCTGAATTTTTTTAGAACACGACTGAAGATGCATTCCTCACCTAAGGAATCCTTTAGCTTCCTATTCATTTCCATTAATCAATGACGATCTTTTGGAAGAAGTTACTCGCATGCATAAACTGGAAGAATAAGGCAAGGCAACTTGAAGTTACCTGGCAATAAGGTAACATTTACTGCAGCTACTTAAAATAGCCCACAACATGCTTCACGTGGAATAGGCAGCCAGCTATCCATCCTTCTTGTGTTAAAAAAAAACAAAAAGAAGAAGAAATCAAAGCAGCAAATACGGATCTTGACTTCTTTCTGTATCAGACTAGATGTAGGGTGGATCACTCCATTGGAAACTTATTTTTAATAATGGGGAAAACATTCCCTAGAGTGGCTTACTACGCATCTTAAGACTTCCAGATACAATAGTTCCACACTACTTAAGGGACAGAACTTTCTCACCTTTGCTGGCTGTCAGTTTATGCCTTGGAACATGTGGATTAAATGGCTTTTCTAACTACAGGTGGTATTCAAATATCTTTGCCTTCCCACCTTGGTCAAACTACGCACCGGCAACTTCCAGTGACTGCCGCATTTTAGGATCTTACAGTTTTGCATCCATTCCAAACGTGCTGGTACAGCTTCAGTGCCCCTCCCCCTACTACTTTAACAGCAAGAATCATTCACTCCCTGTACACGTCTCATTCCAGTAAGCAAACAGGAGCACAGTTTGATTTTCATCAACTCAAGGCTCCTGAAACTAGGGAGATTCATTCAAGTTTAATCATTTTCATAACCAAAGACCAAGCAGTTAGCAAGTAACAAAGCTGTTCAGTTGTGCTTTATAACTGACCTGCTTCAAAACAAGGATCTAGAAGTAGGCTTGTGCTCCCTGGGATTCTTCCTGGCTGGCCACAAGTTTCAGCCTATGGTATGTTAACACAAAAGTTGGGGAGGAGCCTGCACACTTGGCACGTGAACCTGCGATGACATTATTTCCCTTGGACTGAGGGCAGTTTTATCCAAATATCCCCGTGTTTTCTATCTATGAGCTATTCCATATTTCTATTGTTTCTCTGCAGTTTAATCTTTCTCACTTATAGGACAGAAAATGTACGTGCGTAACTGCTTGGTCTTATTGTGTCTACAGCAATTTAAAATTTATTTGCATTAAATGCTTTGGTTAAAAAAAAAAAGAAAACCAACCCAAAACAACCACCACAAGAACAACAATAGTAACAATTTCCAGCTGCTGCAATTTTAATTTTTATGAACCTTCTCATCAAAAAAATTCAATGGCAAATGGGGAATATTTTGAATTACTGATATGTGTAAAATTTACAGATATTTGTGAAGGCTGGTATCACAGACTTTGAGAACAGCACGAGATGAAAGGGGTGTAAAATACCAGGTCTCCTCTCTGCTCTTAGTGCAGGAGCTCAGCCTCATCTAACAGTGTCCCCATGAGCACAATGCACTATAAAGGCAGGCAAAAGGTATTATGTGATATGCTGCGTGTGGCCGTGGCTGAGATACAAGCCTGGTACCTAGGAGGAAAAAGACCACAGCTTCTAAAAGGCTAAGTGTGCCTGATCCCAACTTTTTTTTTTTCGTACCTTTTACCATAACAGACAACACTTTTACCTTGTGAAGCTGCCACAGAAACAGGAGGCAGCTGCAGAGAAGAAAAACCGATGCTTCCGTTCAGCAGCTGGCCATTTGTTCCTGAATTGGGGATCTGGACAATGCCATACTGGTTTATTTGGACAGGAGCAGTAAAAGTAACTATGGAGCCTCCATCTTCGGAAGCAGCAGTTTGTACGTCTTCCCTTTTCACCTCTGAGCTCGGTATCAATCCTGGGAATGAGACCGGGATGTTGCTGGGGCTGAAGGTGGCTGCTGCAGCATTGGGGACCGAAGCCTGAAGGAGTTTGAAGTCCTTAACATCTTCTGACGAAGACGACAGTATGTCAGTAATGGACACCCCGTTGCTCACAACGCTCGACGTGGTTTTGGGCGAATTTAAGGTAACCGTCTGCGAAGCCCCCACGCTGAGTCCGTTGAGAATGACACCGTTGGGTCCCTGAAGGAAAGAGCTACCATTGAGAAAGACGGGAGAGGTACTGGCAGGCACGAGGTTTCCATTCAACAAGACACCAGATGAGCTCAAGGCTATTTTAGTGTTTCCGAGCTGCTGCATGTAGACGGGTTCCATGTGGCCAGGAAGGCTGAGGCTGGTAACGCCATCGGATGAGCTGGAGAGCGGATGGGGAGATAAATCCTCCTGTCCCTTACTTGATTCATCTTCTGTGCTAGGGTTGCCGTCGGACTCGCTATGGGAGAAGATGGAGAGATGACATTGCATTACCAGGGCGTGCCAGCGAGCTCTGCACCAAGGAGGACTCCTGGTGCTGAGGCAGTTTGTGAGAGTTTTCCCGAATCACTGGGTTTTTTGTGTGTTTTGCCTTTACAAGACACTTTAAACGAACTTCGAGATAAGGGGGGAAGGTTTCTCAGAAAAATCACACATCAAACCAGCCGCTCGCCCA
>NW_010234924.1:0-11003 GCF_000690775.1 Eurypyga helias
TTTTCCAACCTAAATGATTCTAAAATAATGTTACTTGAGTCAAATGCTGCATAGCCATTTTTTTAAAAGAAAGCAATAAAAGAGTAAGGGTCTCAAAAGTCTTACTTTTCCACAGATATTTCCTTTGACAGCCTTATGCTCAATTTTACAGACATCGTGCCCAAATGAAAGTTCAGTTATTGAGCAGCAGTAATAGAAATGTAATGCAGAATTAGGGCAGCTCCTCTGTTGGTATGTCCTCCTGCGTTCTGGTATTTGTGCTATTTCCACAAAAAATACTGGAAATAGTCAAGTCTCTAGTCAGCTTGAGGGAGTCCTTGGCTCCTTTTCTGCTTTTGGTATGAAATGAGTACCATTCCAGTTAGAGAAGGGAAAAAAAAAAAAAAAGGCAAGGGGAAAAAATGCCGGAAGAAAAACTTCAGTACATTTCAGAACAAGGTTGGGCAGCACTCAGTGTCTCTTCTGGTAGTTCCTTCTACAGCCAGGTTTTTCCAGCTGAGGAGGCTTTATCCCTCCTCAGGAACTACGGCCACGTCCAAGAACACAGGCTCTTGGCAGGGAGCTGGTGCTGTCTGATGTAGCTGGAGAACTGAAAATAACTGTTCTAAGGGAAAAACTTCAGACGTAAAAGACTTTAGTCATGCCTATCTAATATTGTTAGTTTTAAGTGTATTTTGTGTGATCAGAGAATTGGAGGTTAGGGTTGGTTTTCTGTGTTGGGTGGTTTTTTTTTCCTTTCCTCTCAAAAATAAGCACTGAACGTTTTACCCACAAAGATAATATAGGACATAGTGAATTGTATGAAACCTTCTTTCACTTGTGAAATCCAAATTCTCTCTCTGCCTTTTTGAATTATGTGGAAAAAATTCAGTCATTGAAATCAATATTCAGTCTTTGCTTTATACTCTTTCCTAAGTGCAGTTGGCTTATTTTCCAGTGTCTTCATTAATGTTAAAAGCAAAGCTGTACAGCTAACCATAATGTTGGATAAATAGTTATCTATAAAACCTTAGCATGTTTGGTGGAAAAAAAAATGGGGTGTTCGGATCATCACATTGCTATATTAGGTTGAGCTGCTTTAAATTAATTATTCGCAGTGCCCATTAATTTAAATCAATCCCACCAGCTGCAATTGTGGGCAGACTATGACCTGGTGACCCATCCAAGGGAAAATGCAATGTAATTGAAAAACAAAACATTCCTAGCCTATACTAGTGTTATAGTTTGAATTAAAGTGATACAGTGTAGTAGCAGTAGTAGTAGTACAGCATGTTATGATAAATTATCTTTAGAAAGCTCTTGATGTCTTCATATGCAGTGCAGACTTGGTAGCAGAACAATATATAGAGATATAAATGACCACAAGGTATGCCTCCTTATAGAGAATTTCAGAATATCAGAACACTTAATAGAGGTTTAATACAGAATCACAACATGTTTCACAAGTATTATTTTCATTTAATTGCTATGGGAAACAGAGATACAGAGAAACAGTGATTTTCCAGAAATCTTAAGGGGAATGTGATGGTTGAAAATGTGGTGGCTTGGCAGAGAAAAAAACGGAAGTCTTACTATAGAGCCAGGTTTGTCATTTTACTGGGTTTTGCATTTTTCTATTATAGTAGTAATAAAGGTGATATTTTTAAACTATGTACCATACTGATAGATTATGATCCAGCAATACTGTGGGCCACTTTTTTGACTTTTCAGTTACTGGAAGGGGAAGATAATAGATCCTTGTGTACATAAGTCAGATCTGGTGTTTTGGGAAGAGATGGAATAAAATTTCTCTTGTGTTTGTTTTTATTTTATGTTTTACTGAACTTCAGATATTATTCCCCTCACTGAAAGCATGAAGTAGAGAGATTTTGGTTGTAATGCTGGTAACGCTCTTCAGATTTTATTAGCTCTTAGTCCACTGAGATCAAAAATTCCTGGCAAGTAACATCTTGATAGTTCCACTTATTTACCGTATGTAATTTATGAGAATACTTTGGCTTTTCTGAAACAGAGAGATGTGTTTATGGAATGATGTGAAGGGTGTCTGAAAAGTGAAAAAAATAAGCAAGATGTGCAAGAAGAAAGTGTTATGGTATGGATTGTGCTGTTTAACAACGGTGAATTCATGACGGTGTGCTCTGTTCAGAGTCTCACACCAAGGTGTCCTTGAAAGATTGTTCAGTGCCACATGAGAGAGGAGAAAACAGGAAAGGGAAAAAAAAGATTAAAGGCTAGCCCCACAGTGGATCGCATTATCAAGAGCACTGCAAGCAGGTCAAGGGAGGATATCGTTCCCCTCTGTTCCACGCTGGTGTGTTGTGTCTGGTTTCCTTATGGTCTGGGACTTCCCAGCAGAAGACGACAGGCCAAGATGGCCACTACGCGGGTGGAGGCCTGGAGCACTTGGCGTGCAGGAGGCTAAAGAAACAGAGCTTGTTTGACCTGAAGAAAGGCAGTCAGGTTTCTGCGTTCTGTGATCGTTAGTAGAGGAAGGGAAGTTAGGTGTGAGATGGAACCAGTTTCTTCTCAGAAGTATGTGCAGAAGTACAAGGGGCAGTTTTCACAAGCTGCAGCAGCAAACTTCCATGTGGACATATGGAGAAAATTCTTTCCTAGTGAGTGGTCAAGCACTGGAGCATGCTAGAGAGGCTGCAGGAACCCTCTATTTGCAGGTTTTCAACATGGGCTTGGGCAGGGACCTTAACAGCCTGGTCTAACTTTGAAGTTGGACTTGCTTTGAAGCTGAACTAGGTAGGTGCCAGAGAGACTTCCTAGTGAAGTTACTCTGTGTTTGTGTCATCCCAGACGGGCTGAGATGGTGAGGTGGCCTCTATTGAGGGCCTGATGCCCAACCATTTCATAAACGGAGAGCAAGCTCTCTGCCTAAGCTGGAGTTGTATGTAGATATGTCCACACAGGTTGCAATATTCTTTTTGCAATTATAATTGCAATTACATCATCTGATATCTATTGAATTGAAAGGTAGGAACAGCATATATATAGATAGATTCAGAGCTTACTGTTTTTCTGTTGTATTGGTATTTAAGTACTTCTAGGAGCAAATTTTCACAAGTGCTCTGTACTGCAGTTTACAGTCCTATAAAGGCAATTTATTAATGTGTCAGAACATTTAAATTTTAAAGGATTAAGTATGGATGAGAACCCTTTACACCCAATATCACTCAAAATTAAAGGCTTCTCCTGGATTTATTTTACTGCTTGGGGGAAAACTGCCATGATTGTTAAGTGGTTCTGGGAAGCTAACACTAAAAAATGGTAAGCTGTGCTGAGGGATGTCAGTTCTGCCAGATCCATGGCTCTGAGTGCTCACAGACCAAAACGTGGAAATGTAAACAAAGAAAATACTGGAAGACCAGAGCAATTAAAAAAGGTGAACTGAGTATGAAACTTTCTCAAAAAAGGAGGGATAAATTAAGAAGGCTAATACTGCTTTTCCCTGCATATGAATGCAAAATGGATTCCAGCAAAAAGTATTTTAGGCTTTTTCTTTTGTAGTGGAAAAAAATGATTTGTAACAACTATGTATTTTTAACATAAAACAGTGTGACAGCAAGGCAGGCAATGTTTTTAGTTTATGAACATTCAAAGCTCTATGCATGAGCTCTCACATACCACAGTCGGTGTAGGAACCCATCCATTCCTGTGCTTTTGCAATTTGGGTTGCAAGACATAAAATGTACTTGTGTTTTGAGTTAGGTTGCCTTCAGAAACAAGCAAGCAAACTCTGTTCTGATTTAGGAAATAGTAAGTTTCTCACCATGCTGAGTGTGTGATTTGACCCTTCTGTCTGCAGTCACAAGCTGGACAGTCTTGTTTACGCTTTGGAGAATGATTAAGGATCTTTATTGAGATGATTATCTACAAAGTAGACATATTCCACTCTGGAAAAAAATCATGGCTTAAGTCCATCAGGCTCATGATGCCTTGACATGATCTTATGAGCAGATGCAACTGGAATCTACATGCAGTATTGTCATGGAAATGGGAGATGTTTGTGTCTGTGTCAGAATAGTGAGCCCCAACTTTCTGCCTGTCGTAAATAATTGTTGATTTATTACTTTTGTCCTGGACATGATAAGCTGTTCCATTTGTCAACAGGACTTAAAGTTCCCATAATTATGGCCTTTCCTTCTTAACGAGTGGCACCATTTTTCACTGACAGAGGCACAAGCATTTAAAATAATGTTTTTCAGATTTGTTTTCGTTTGTGAGGAATAGTAAGAGGTTCCAGGGAGACAGTAAAATTTACTGTTGGAAACACTTTTGGTGGGTTTATAGATGTGCAATTATCATTTTCCTAGTCTTGCTGCCAGATGTCTTAAGAAGCCTGTTTCCAAATGTTATTATGGTGAAAATCTTGCAGTGAATCAGTAGAATTTTGTACACTGTTCTACAGACGTCCATTTTCTAGCTCTGTTGTGAACTATGGACAACTCTTTGGAATAAGACAAAACGAAGACTAGTGTATGGAGAAAGATTAGGAAAAATCATTTGGCCACTAGTTGGAAACAGAATCAGCAAGTGTGTATGTGTGTGTGTTAACTATACATTTTTGCATATTCACCTCAACATTTGAATCTCCTATCTTCACATGAATATAGAGAGTAAAGAAAGTAATTTTAGTGTTGCGGTTCAAGTGAAGAATGAACTGAACAGCAGAGTATGGCTGGAGTGCATTGAAAATGCATAAAAGAGAGCTGAAGTAAAAAGGGGAAGGATAAGAATACCAACTCAGGGAAGCTCTAAGAAATACTGTATACCACAAAAGCCACATAATGCTGCCTCATCAAGAGGGGCAGAGTCTGTAAGACTATCTTCTCGTTTTTTCTTTAATGTTTACCAATTTTGTGTTCCTTTGCAGCGACAGGAAAGAAATCAGCTTGGGTCTCCAAATGTGTCAGGAGTGATTTTCGGTGAGGCTGTTCTGCATGGTCCCTGTGGAGTCATAGAACCATTCAGTCACAGAATAACTTAAATCAGGAGAAAACTCTTCTGGTCTCTAGTCTAACCACCTGCTGAAAGCAGCTGAAACTGCTGTAGATCTTCACATTCCCTACTAGCTCTTCCATAACTGCAGGCCCTGCAAAGCTTTTCCTTCTGTTAGTCTCTCTGGTGTCTGCAGTAGAAAACTATCACTGATGGACTCAAATTGCCTGGATTTTGAAGGTGAATCTTACTTATTTAACATTGCTGGGGAAATTTTAGACATCGGTAGCTAGAGATGCTTTAGAAGATAGGTTGACAGTAACACTAGAATGACGGGCACGCTTCAACCATGATTCAGTTCAACCTAAAGTAGATGTCCATAAATTTTATATGAATTGCACCTATTTCTCTCCACTGATTATTATGGCTGCTGACTGTACTATGTACATCATGGATGACTAAAATTAAATTAATCTCACCTTTGCTGACTGTTACATAGATGACCTCATCTTTCTGTTGCTTGTGGATATTGAAATCCATTCTGCAAGTCAGGGTGCAAACTTACTGAATGTGGTAGATGCTGCATTTCAGAGTACCTGTCCTTTAGGGAAACGTTGCTGTGACATTAACAGCACCATATTTACTGATTACCTTCACAAGAATGTACTTTAATTTAGCACAACACTTTTATTGGCAGTAAATATCCTGTTCTTTTGCTCCAAAATGTTTGCAAAGCCTTTTAAATTAATGTAGGTTATAATGACTTTCTCGTCCATTGTGCACATTTGCTGACGTGTTGATAACTTTGTCTGCTTTTGTTCTGCAATGACATACTATAATTTTTGGCTGGATTAGGCATTATGAGTTTGGTGTTCGGTCTGTGCAAGCCTAGACAGAGTTTTAACAACTGTTGATAGAAAAGGTCTGTCATGGACAGGTATGTGGAAAAGTGCCAATCTGACTGGGAGTTGAAAGGAAAGCAAAAGAAATCACTTTCCAGCATCTTGGAAAGAAACCTGAATCTGTTTGCACAGCTATGCTGGCCTTCTGGTTCACAGGTTCTTTTCTTTCTGTTTCATTATGTATAAAAATTAGCAGAAATTGAGTGAAAAGGTGTTTTTAACTTGCAGGCTTCCTTTCCCTGCCGAAGAGCCGCATTCTCAAACCAGGCTCAATATCCCTCTCTAATTAGTAGCAGATGCAGCAGTACGTGCACAAGCGTGTGTCAAGAGGATATTTGGAAATCATAGCAGAAGGTACTGTGCCAGATAGGAAAGGAATATGTGAAGCTGAAGAAGGGAGTTGTTAGGAGAGTTCAACAGTTGTTTTGTAAAGATAGGAAAGGGAACAGCTGTTAGAGGTTTTTAGGTAATGCTGCCAATCAAGAACATGGCCACCGCTTCTCTTCAGTGGCGATCTTCATCTGTTATTTAGATGTGTCCGAATTGTGTAGAGTTAGAAAAGACATCTCCATAAGTGGTCTTCAAAAACATGTTTAAAACATTTGCAGATTTTCCTTCTGTCCCCAAATCCAGAAGCTTTTTAGCAGTGCAATGTCCACATTTTTATTTTTCTCTTGCTATCACGTTGTGTAAAAGACAACCCAGCTGCAAAGATATTAACGACTGTACCAAGTCAGACAGTAAAACTGCCTCCCACAAAGAACATAGAGGTATACAGAATTAAAGAGAAAATATTCTTCTGTCACCTCTTTTAGCAATGCTGCTACTATACTGTTACTATTTTTACTACTTGTAATGATGTTAAAACTACAGTAATAGTATATGTTTAAATGTAGGTTTGAAATTGTTATTGGACATTTAAATGTACTTGCACCAGTTTCAACATTCTTAGCCCTTCAGTTGAAAATGCAGCATAATGCTGAATCTCAAAGTATATTTTGTTGTTGTTTTGGTGGATTTTATTATTATTTTAGAATAGTACCATCAATAAATATTTGGAGTTACATTGCAAGGTCTCTGTCAGTATCACTCAACACCATCACTACTGGTCATTACATACTAGATAGGCTGTGATTTACAAATACTGATGTGCCTTTTTTTAACAGCTTTTGTAGCCTAATCCAAAATAGTTTAATTTTATTATCTGAAAAAGAGATTACAATATATTTTGTAAGTATGATTGGAGAAGTAGGATCAATCTTGTAGGTCGTGAATGAACATCACAGTGCAGAGTTTTGAGTGGGCACTTGACCCACAACAGTGTGACCTCTGGTGTAATACAGGGAAGTAGCACCAAGCATCTTCTGTCCGCTTCCCCTTCTGAAGTACTTTGTGGAGGAAGAATGTTTCCAGAAAACCTTGCCTTGCATTTCCCCAAAGCCACTAACATGGTTTTTGGTGTTAGAAATGTGGGAATGAGGTTGTCAGCCCTGCTACTTGCAATGGCAGGCATTGTCAGAAACACATCATTTTACTCTCCTTTGGGAATATCGTAACTGCTGCCACATGGTCCCTGCTTTCCCCATTGTTTCTCTGCATAATGAAAAGAGAGGAGGCAGGCTTCATGAGGGCAAGGAGAATTCAACTGTGGGCTGACAGTTCCATAAAACCCCATGTAAGGGCTACAAAATAATGCAATAGGATAAGGTAACTGCTCTCCCTTCACCAGAGGAGTTGCCTTCCGTTGCTGTTACCCAAGGAGGGGCGCTGGATCATTTGGAGAGCTTCTCTGTGGACACAAATTCAAACAAATGGACTGGCATTCCATCACAAGGAGTGTTACCAATTCCTGAGCGTGTAAGGTGATTAATGAGGCTTTATTTTCTGAAGTATTTTTTCAGAAGCAGATCAAAATCATCTCGGTTCACAGAAATATGTGGCTTTGCTATAAGTGAAATATTCTAACAGCAAGGAATTACAACTGAAAATTTGTAACCTGTACTTACACCAAACATGCTTTCAGTTATTTCTTTTTAGAGTTACCCAACTCCTCAGGATATTTTCTACCTAATATTTATATTCTTGCATAAGCCTTATTCTTCAAACTTACTGTAGAACATGCCTGCAGAAACTGCCCTGTACTGTGCTGTAGTTATTGCTGAGATCTACTGCTTTGCTAGCAATCATTTTCTTTAATGAATCATGGAGGATCCATAAAATTTATTCGTAATATTTATTTCACTGTTGTTAAGTCAGTGTATTATTGCAGGGTTGTGCAATCTGAAGAGCTGTGTAACTACTTACAGATACTGTTGGCAAGCTGGAGGCAGTCCAGCGGAGGGTCACTGGGATGGATGCCATAGGGAACACGCCATGTATAAGGGGAACTGAAGAAACTGGGTTTGTTTTTCATTACCTATAGGAACTTCTATGGACAATCCAGTTTATTCCGAGAGGTACCCACAAAATATCAAGGGGCAATGGTCACAAATGGCAATAACAATTACCTGTTTGCGCATAAGGAAAAAATTAATCCTTCCGCCACAAGTGGATAAGTATCCGAGCAGGTTTGCTGGAGAGGCCACAGGATCTCTGTCTTTGGTGATAACTCAAAGCAGGATAGAGCAAGGCCCTCAGCAGCCTGATCTAACTTTGAAGATGGCGCTGCTTTGACTCTGAGGTTGGACTAGATGACCCCCAGAGGTCCCTCCTAACCTAAATTATTCTGTCGTCATAAATTAATCAACACAACTTTGTGTGCTCCTTGTGCTTCCAAGCTCACTGATGATAGAAGAACTGCAGGCAGCATGGCCGATACTTTATGTGATTACGATTGCCTGAGTCTCCCTACTGAGATGTTCTCAGTTGCCTCTCGCCCATCAGAGAATTGTCTTTTACTGTGTTTTTGAAAAAGTGCTCAGATTCTGATACTGTTGTGAGAATTCTCAGTTTTGTGAGGGTGCACTCAGTAGAAACTTGCTTGCTAAAATCTCCAAAGACTCTGACATCACAGCTTGCTTAGGCTCTCCTAGCAATTAGCACTGACGAGCCTGTGTGTGCTGCCGACGGAGGGTGTCTGAGCACGCTCTGTCCCGGAGACGAAGGGGAGTTTCTCTTAGCGGCCGCGGCCAGCTGCTGCGGGCTGGGACGTGGCCAAGCCCTGGAAAGGAGAGCAGGAAGCCTGTCTCTTGTGTGCGTTCAGTGACCCCCTTGTTGGTGCCAAGGCAGTGTGGAGGAGGGAACAGCTTCAAATTTAGTGGGCACGAGAACTAAACTGGGAGAAAGGCATATGGTCAAGGGTTGTATTTATGCAGCTGTGTAGATGTGAGCTAAAGGAGTCTCAGTGGACCCATAGATGCCTGCCTGCATTACCTCTCAGCTTGCATGCCTTTGAGGCTCCCTCCTGGAGTGACCCTCTCCATATTCCAGGATAAGCTTCCTGAGAGTATTGAAATTTTATTTGGATAGCCCTTTAGAATAAGCTTAACTGTGGTGCAGTTGGATCCAGCTCTCTGTACAGCCTCTACTTCCGTTATATGCTGGTGTCTTGGTAACATCAGGCAGGTGTTCCCTACAGGTTGGCATTGCTTAACATCAAGGCAGATGACATAAGCAGCAGGCAGAGTTCATGTCTGCTGGCAGCAAGAGACATGCAGTCCTGCATCCACGGGAATGCTGCACTGCCGGTCAGCGCATGTGATGGATACGCAGCCAAGGAGCTAGCTCGGACTGGTTGAGACGCTGTGAAAGAGAAGGAGCCTGTGCAGCAGCTGGCTGTACATTGGAGGACCACTGTAGCAAGCAAATTAGAGTTGTCTGAACAGAAAAAGCGTGACTGAGCACAAGAGCTTGAAGACTGAGTCCTGTGATAAGGACAGGTTTGTGATAATGAAGCACAAGGGACCACGCTGGCAAAGAAATGCGCAGAAAAGCAGTGCATAAATTCTACAGCTTACTTTCTTCCAGAACCTGAATTAGAACTTGATTTCTTCGTCTCATCGGCCTCATACCAAAGAGATGCAATTCTCGCTGGCAAAGCCCATGTTCAAGCCAGCTACAGAGTGCCAGCAATTAGGCCTTTCACATCCAGGCAGTGGTGTTGGAGTTGGCATTCAGGAAGGTTGGCTCATACTTATTTTCATACATTTTCTTCCTATGTACATAGGTCTTTTTTCCACTGTGCACTAGAACTGCAGGAAGAAAACATAAATCTGCTGGTGACTGAGATTCATCTCAGCACTGCATCAGAAGTGCACTAGAGTTTGGTCTCATTAGAGGCAGCAGATTAGCATTTTAGGGTCCCAAAAAGGGAATGTTTTATTACATTGCTTTTCTCTGTTTAATCAGAAAAGGCCTGTAATACATTTTGCAGAAGGGTCCCATGGGGGAATTGTCTAGGTACACCCTGTTCAGCATGAGTAAGTGTGGTAGAGCCAGTCCCACCCTCTGTTCATTTCATAAGGAATTTGTGTCTTTTTTTAGTGTCAGTGATAGGACTTGAATTGCTCAGGAGTCACTGTGATCCTGCCATTTTTAATTTATAAGCCAGCTTTCTAAAAATCTGTTGAAATGTTAATGTCTAGTAAATGTATCTTTGATGTGAACTTAAAAGATGGTCTTCATAGAAGCGATTGCCATTGTCTGTGTCAACAAGAGGTTTCTCACCAGGACGCCTGTGACAAAAAGTAAATCCATTTCTGAACCGTGTTACAAATGGCTAAATGCTGCAACAGCTGCATTATACAAGGCTTTTAGAAAGGATGACAAGGATTCTGTGGCAGCAGTTTGGAGGGAGCTTTCTAATATTTTAGGGACCTGATACCTTTTCATTTGTAATACTTGTGAGGTTCATTTCATGTTTTTATTGTTGCGATATTTAAACATGCTTCGGTAAGATGGTCACATAGCAGAGCTGTAGTTCTTATGGGCTCTTCTGGGCTTCATACTGCAACAAATGTTCACCAGAATGTATTTTATGATTTTTTAGGTAGTTGAATTCTGTTGTCTCGATAGCAAAAGCTCAGTGTTCCCTTTGAAGCCAGCAGCACAATGGCCGGATGAGCCCTAATTGTACTACTTTAAGATGCTAAGGTAATTCTTGGTAATTACCTTAGAAGAGTTATCTTGGTAATTTCACCACCCCACCACCCCACC
>NW_010234925.1:0-1060 GCF_000690775.1 Eurypyga helias
TCCTGGCGGGTCAGGCGGGGGCTGGCAGAGCGCATGGAGCTTCCCTGGGGCCTGATGGGGTGGAACAGGGTGAGATTAGCCCGGTTTGGGCCAGGTTTTATACAGCTCTGGCCATCATGGGGATTTCTGTTGGAGGGGGCCGGTCTGGAGAGGATGTTTGGATAGATATCGCTGGAACTGGGATGTCTTAGTGGGATTGGGAGGTGAAAGGACAACAAGATTAACGGGGCCTCTTCCATTCATCTCCCCCAGCATGGTCCCTGCTCCTCCCCACTGCCCCGGGGCAGCCTGGAGGGACCTGTGGTGGGCTCCTGGCTGGACCCCAGGCGCTGGGAGGCCCAGCTGGGCTGCAGAGCCAAAGGGGTTGTTCCCATCCGTGAGGAGGGAGGAAACCAGGAAACATTATTCGCTGATGAATACCTTCCTGCTAGGCACGACGCTGTGGCACTGCTGGCCACCCTCCCGAAACGGGGAGAAAAGCCGGGCGGGGAGGTGCGGAGAAGGGCAGCGAGGACGATCAAAGGTTTGGAACAGCTTCTGTACAAGGAGAGATTAAATAGATTTAGATCCTTTAGCTGGAAAAGAGGCGAACGAAGGGGGATATGATAGAGGGATATAGAATTGTGAGTGGTGCGGAGAGGCTGAATAGGGGGTGATTATTCACTCTTTCTTGTACCAGGAGAACCAGGGGCACACGTTTACATTATTAGGAGCGGGTTTAAAATAAACAGAAGAAAGTACCTTTTCCTGTGAAGCACTTAATTAAAATCTGGAACTCATTACTGCGGGAAGCGGGAGAAAGCACAGTGTCAGGGGGTTCAAAAAGGGATGAGGTGTGTGCGCAGGGGCCGAGCGTGAGCACGGAGAATGGATACGGCCCGAGGCAGGGCCACGTGCACCCCGGCTGCCCGAACCACCAGGAGTTTCTGGCCAATTTCTGGCTGGTTTGGGGAGGGTTGTTCCTGTGGCTGCTGCTGGAGCTGGGTGTGTTGGCCCCGGGGACTAGTGCCCAGGTTTGGCTTTGGGATGTCCCCTCCGTGCTAACCCCGGGGGTGTTTCT
>NW_010234926.1:0-776 GCF_000690775.1 Eurypyga helias
TTATTTATTATTTCTAATATTTTTTTAATTTTATCATTGTGATTATCATTTTCACTATTTCATGAGTTTACTGTACTCATCGTTATTCATCCAGTTCCTGCCAGGTTCCTTCAGGTTACTTTCCCACCTGAAATTAGGCTGTGAACAGCAGCCCAGCCCCCAACAGAGGGGTTGGGGGACATCATCCGGCACCATCTGCTTTGGTGGGGTTTAATAAAGCAAATTTTGCTTGGAAATTTAAATCTCCATAAGTAGCATCTCGGATACTTTAAGTGCTCAGTAGCGGTTTTTATTATCTAGGGCATTTTCCTCCCCTAGAAGCAAAGGGTTATATTTTTATAACGGATCTAGAAGGAGCGTATTTTTGGCTATCTCCTTACATGGAGCCAAGATGGATGGAGTAAAAAAATGCACAATTCTTCCCTCTCCTACGCAGGAAAAAAATATTCACAGGGAAAAAATAGCTACTATGAGGGATCTGGCAAAGGGACAGAAATTTGGGATGTGGGAAGGAAGAGGGTGAGAGCAGCCAGCAAAGGTGGGGATGGGGATCGGACACAACAGGGGTCCCTGGACCACTGTCCGCAAAATCCGCAGAAAGGGCAGGAGGTGGGTGTTTTTTACAAAATCCTGGACCATTTCCTGTGGAGGGCAACGAAAATTTGGTTCCTGGCTAAAATGCGTGACAGAAGAAGGAAGAAGATTCACATGATGATGCTGGATGAGGAGTTTGGGCATCCCTCTGCCCTCAACAGCTCAGCTCGCCGCCGCTCTTC
>NW_010234926.1:792-12486 GCF_000690775.1 Eurypyga helias
CACCACCCCCACAGGATCAAAAAGAGCCTGAAAGCAAAACCACGCCTGAATTAAAATCACAGTCACTTCAAATTACATCCACCTAGTAATTCTTGGCTTAAAAACTCTCCAATAACTGGAGCGGAAAACTTCAACTCCTAAATAAATGGGCCTGGTTTTCAAAGGCACGAGCACCCAGCTGCTCCAAGCGAGGTCAGCTGGAAGAACCCCACAGGATCAAAAAGAGCCTGAAAGCAAAACCACGCCTGAATTAAAATCACAGTCACTTCAAATTACATCCACCTAGTAATTCTTGGCTTAAAAACTCTCCAATAACTGGAGCGGAAAACTTCAACTCCTAAATAAATGGGCCTGGTTTTCAAAGGCACGAGCACCCAGCTGCTCCAAGCGAGGTCAGCTGGAAGAAGCACCATTCCTATTTATAAGGCATTTCTACTGGAGGGAGAGGGTGGTGGGCAGGACAGCACTGGGTCCACCAAGAAGGTTTGGTTTTTTCCCCTCTCGTGCTGTGTAAAAGCACAGCGCCCTAAAAATAGAGCCTGGACGGGTAAATAAGCTGTTGCTCACAGCTGCTGTGAAAGGAGCTGGCGGGGTGCTTAGCTCAGCGATTTTTCAAGAAATCAAATCACCGACGGGGCCAAATGCGGTCGGTAAGAGGTGCGTCGGCGTGCTGAGAGCCATCGCGAGGACAGCATGCCATGGGACTGCCAGCGATGCTGTCCTGTACCCTCTGCTTCGCTGCGTGACGGAAGGTGCGGAGGGAGAAATAAATCACCCGGCATTCACCGGAGGTGCTGCCTTAATCACCCCACCGCAAGAACCCGCCGGGGTTTAATAAATGCAAAGGGACAAGGGCATAAATGTGATGCGAGGGCTTGGAATCTGACAGTCCCGGTGGTAGCCAGGGAAAATAATGACCTCGAGCATCTGAGGGATAGAGGTGGCAGGTCCAGAGGGGTGGAGGAGGAGAAGGCAGCACAAGGAGGGGAGTCTGGCAGAAAAGGGGAAAAACCCCCGTTTCTATGACAACAGGATACCTGTCTCTTACAGGGTTTACAGGCTGCGGAATTCTCTAAAACACCAAAGCCAAAATCCTTCAATACCCCCTTTTATTTCTCACCAATCTGACCTAGCAACCCACCCTGAACAGTGGAATTAGGCTCTGGATGCGACCCCAAAATCACAAGCCTGGACTGAATTCCCCATTCCATTTGGAAGAACCTATGGTTACCAAGAGGCCACCAGCCAGCCCCCCCGGCACCATTCCCCCGACATCAAAATGCAGGCAACAGCAGCGATTGCTCTGGCGAGCCCCAACTCTGACTAAGCCATGATTCATCCTCCTTCTTTTTTCTTTTTCTTTTTTTTTTTTCCCCACTTAAGAAACTTGAAAGGACAGGACAAGTCACGTTCATGCCTACGTTCAGCCCAACACGGACCATCTCCTTCGGATGTGGCACGGAGGGGACAGGATGCAAAATGAGCGATGCCTCGTGGGATCCGAGTCGTGTGGTCCAACCCTACACCCAGCAACTCTTTGTACAGCTAAAATCTGGAGATGCTGGTTGGGAGCTATGCATGCATCCCCATGAAGATGCAGCCATACGTGTGCTCGGTTAACGGCAGCGCAGCTTGACCCACGAAAATTTCCAGCACAGCCTCAGTTTACCAACCTGGGACATGGGCACAAGCAGCTCTCCCTACCTTGGGAGGGAGGTTGCATAAGTCAGGCAGCAGTTGCCCAAATTCTTTTTCGTGCATAAACGACACGCTCTTGCAACAGATAGAATTATTCCTCTGGGCTGGCCAAGAGGTATTTATACACGTATTTAAAAAAAAAGAAACAACAAACAAACACTAAGCTCTTCGCGCTTCTGAAAAAAATCAGAGGGATCCCGGAGAAGCCAAGAAAATTGTTTGCAATGCTTTAGGGGAATCGGGGGTTTTCAAAAATATCAGGGAGGAGTCCAAGTGGTTGCCTTCCCCTCTCGCCCGCTGGATGCTGAGCTGGTTTTGCTGCTGCCGGCACTTTCTTTGCAGGGACTCCAAGTTTGCAAAAGCTGCTGAAGGTCAGGCTTATGGAGAAGGGGGTTTGGCAAAGGTTGATTAAAAAAATAGGTTTGGAGAGGCAGCTGGAGTTCACAACCCTCTGTGTCTGCGCTTTACAATCACCTCCCTCCCTCTCGTCCCCTGCAGGTATTTCGATTACAAAAATAAAGAAACGAGGAGCGAAGTGAGATCTGTACATGCGTGTCATCCACACATCACTACTCCCTCTCCTCATCCCACCTTCTCCCTCACCCTGCCCCAGCCCTGCTGCCGGGGCCACCGTGATGAGCTCCTGCAACGCATCGGGGTCTTTCTGCCATGGAAAAGAGCTTTTTCCGTCCTCTTTGCAAGACGGCTTTTTCCTTCCCCATTTCTTGCCTTTCACCTTGCCTGCCCTCGCAATCACACGCTCCCTTTCCTCCTCAACAGCATCGAGCCTGCAGCACCAACCCCACTGTTGGGCAAAGAGGAACAGAAATCAGGCAAAATCACTTCTTCATTATATTATTTCAAGGCAGGGTTTCCTGCAGTGATGCTGCTCGACGTGGGACTCACAGTCCCCTACCCTGAAATCAGAGAACACCCAATTGACACCCCTGGGGTCTGCAACCGGGGGGGGCTGAACTCTTCCCCAGGGTGCAGCATCAGGGCAAAGCAGGGAACGTCCCGTGCTCGGGGCTTCCCCATAGCCATCCCTCAAACACTGGAGAAATACACCCCTTCCTCTGTCCGGGGACACGCCGTCCAGTTTTGGAGACTATTGCACGCTGTAACTGGACCTGATGTCGTCATGAAACGTCTTCCTTCCCCGCTCGTAAGAAATTCAGCCAGTGGCTAAGCACGGAAATACCAGCAGAGCAAGCACTCCGGGCGGCCAACCGCGTGCCTTTGGGTGCAGCTTTTCTTAAAGATAGCTGCAAGCAGGGAAGGGGAAAACTCAAAGGGGTTCAGCCTCCGACGTTGGGATTGCTGAGTCAAGAGGGGAAATCCCGGCAGAACCTCATCCCCGCTGTATCACCCCAGTCAAACACCCCGCCAGGAGCTGCTTTTGCCTTTCCAGGCAGCCGAGAGGCAGGAAAAGCCAGGAGGGGGTTCCAGAAATGCATGGGGGCTGCTGTTTCAACACTCAAGAGACAAGCAGCAAAAATCAGCCATTGGGCACATGACGTGCTACCCAGACAGTAATAACCAAAATCATTTCAGTGTCCACTGGCAAAAAGGGGTCCCTATGGTTTTATTTAAGTGCTTTTTCATCCGTATTCAACCGATTCAGGCTTGGGGACCTGTTTGCTTTTGCTCAGCCCTATGCTCCGAGCTCCCATGTGCTCCCACTGCAACACGGAAACTATTTCAGGGATGGTAAATTCTGCTTGAGGTCAACCCTCTGCCGTGCCACGCCATCAGCCTTGCTAAAAGCAATTTTTTTTTTTAAATTCCTTTTCATTTAGGAGCCCTTCAAGCAGGAGGATGAGGGTTCAAACCTGGTTGCTTTTCAGTCAGCATATTTGTGCCCTAAGTAGAGGCATTTGGTTCTAATCACGCGAGTTAAAGGTAGGTAGGAAAGGAAATGGGGAAGTTGTAAACACATTACCTGGCCGTCATGAATACAGGGAAGAAGGAAGGATGAGAGCCTGGATTTAATTTCGATTCACCAAGTTAGAATCAAAATCACCCAAGGATCCTTCCATTCTCCCCAGAGAGAAGTGGGTACCCCTGACTGTGCTCAGATCTTGGAGGATCCCTGGGAAGACCCAGTAAAGCTCAAGGCCAGAGATGGGAGGTGTAAGATGGGTGTCCAGTATCCAGGACTGATGACCCCAAAGAAAGCCCCCTGGACCCCAAAGGAGCCTTGCAGACCGATGTTCTTTAAAATCCCAGGAAAGGAGTTTAATCTGTAATCTTTGAGAATTACATTCTGTAATTAATAATAATCTTTAAATTAATAATCTTTGAGAATTACATTCTGTAATTCTCAAAATAATACATTTGGAAATAACTTTCTGAACCTGCAACATCCATTGGAACAGAGGTATTTCTCAACGCTGGCAGATTGGTTCAAAAATGGGTCCAGGAAGATTGAGCAATGTCCTGTGAAAGCTCCTGACCTTACAAGACTAGTACAAAACAAAACTCACCCCATAAATGGGCTAAATCATAAAGATAATTTACTCCATAGGTTACAGAGACAAATACGGGTTTTTGAAAGTGGTTACGAGGTAATTAGATGGCAAGAGTTTTGGGATATTCCAGTCTCAGGAATCTGATACTGGTTCTCCTTGTAAATCTGGCTGCAAAATTTCAGGCATGGTCCCAACAGAAAGGATTGAAGGGTGCAGATCAGTCAGAGAGACAAAATTGTGGTTTTGGCACTGTCAGTGACTCTGAGAAGCCAATATTCACATTAGTCTGACACTGGGTTGTGCCTCCTACTCCCAGCTACTTTTAGTCACACCATAGGAACACCTTGCTATTTCCCCAGTGATTTTAGTGTGTGAAATTCCCCACTGCAAGTCCTGTGATTGACTTAGGGTGTAAATCCACAAGATGTTAAACTTGACTCGAGGTTACCTCATCCCTAAGCAAGATTCCACAACCACCTGTGACAAGGCACCACTCCAGCACAAAAATCCTGCTGTTTTGAAAGAAAAGTGTGTTTACAGGGTGGACTCTGTCCCAGCTGCCAGACCAGATATTCCCCTTCCTGCTGCAGCCAGCACAAACCCGGCGTATG
This sequence comes from Eurypyga helias, assembly GCF_000690775.1. Lineage (NCBI taxonomy): Eukaryota > Metazoa > Chordata > Aves > Eurypygiformes > Eurypygidae > Eurypyga > Eurypyga helias. The sequence continues at coordinate 5,573 of NW_010234926.1, forward strand.
TTACCATAGTACCTTCTCCAGGCAAATAATCAGAAATAGCCACGTGCTCACACCTGATCCAGACCTAATTTGTGCTGCAAAGGGATGCAGCAAGGTGGAGATCCAGCAGGAAGGAATTAAAATCCCAGCCCTCCCCTAAGCACAGATTGATATAAGACATGTCCTTGGAGGTGCCCGGTGGCTGATTTGGTTGTGTTCGCCAAGGGTTGTGTTCACCAAAAGCTTAATTCCCAGCCCAGCGCTGCATTTGGGATGCATCCCTCCTGGTCTCCTGCCTGCAGGGCCCAGTGATGGATACGAAACCCCCAATGGATGAGTCTATTCAACCCATTTAAGGTGGAAGGTGGTCACCCTCCGGAAATCACAGCCTGTCATTATCCCGTGGACTTTGCTATTGAACTATTTCCTAACGTCTTATTAACACCCACCTTTCATTAAGGGCCTGGATCGTTATCTCATCATTGCAGGTTATTAAATCAAACAATAGCAAAGGCTGTGGCTTTTCATTCTGGGGCTGACTCACCTTATGATGTAACAAGCCCAGGCCAGTGACAACCTCAGCATTGCCATGGTGATCAAGAGGCTTCTAAAGACTTGCAGGCAATGATGTCATGAAGCCAGGTACCCGGGAGATGCTGGGGAATCTCTTCAAAGAAATGCAAGAAGCTACAATACAAAGCTCTCAGGAAGAAAACGTGGTGGTTTGTATTCAAAAAAAAAGCAGGCACCAGCATGCGGCAGATTAATCATAGCCTAGGAAAATGGACATTTTTTTTTATCCCTGCTAATATCAGCGTGGCTCCTGACACAGGGGCTTTTGATCAGGGAGTGATTAAACACCATCCTACGAAGAAGCACCCCAGGACGATCTGCACCATCTGGGAGGCTTGGATGACTCTGTTCCCTGGGGGACGCTGAGCAGGGAGGAGGCGTTGCAGCCCCACACGGCTCCTGCTGTGTCTGCCTCTACCTAGAGCAAAGCTGTGAGTAGTATTTGTGAAGGATTTTTGTCATTTTGCATGTCTGCAAAGGGCTGGTCACCTCTGACCGCCTCTACCGTCCACAGAGAGAAATGGGCACTCCCGGAGCAAGGCACTTGCCCTGCTGTGGATATTGATATTGATATGATGTCGATATTGGACATTGGATATTGAAAAGACGTGTCCTGGAGCTGTGTGTAGCCTGTGAGCACGTTGGGAGGCCTCAGTGCTGCCTATGTCCAAAGCCGTTCAACATGTCTTGGTGTGCTCCAGCATGAAGTGACCCAAAACGCAATTCCTCGTTCAATCCAGTCCCATTCAGGGAGGAAGAGTAAAGCTTTGATGAGGAGATACATTTCGAAACCGCGTACGTGCTGAGGATCTTGCCACCCACACCCTTGCGAACACGTCCGCCACCTCGACAACCCGCTTGTCCTTGCTTCCTCACAGGGCTGGGATGATACAGGCATCAGCTGGTGATGGTTGCCCAAGTGTCCTACACACCTCAACCCTGTCCAAGAAGAACCACTTTTGGGATGAACACCACTCTTCAGCTTGAGCTGTTCCCTGGATCAGCCTCCCCAAGGGTTCAACTCTCCATTCAACTGATGGAAACCTCAAGGCATCAAGAGGGGAGGTCTAAGTGTCCCACTTCTCCGGACCGCTGCCATGTGCTTTTAAACTTGAGACCTGCAAGAACTGGTTTTAGGAAGTCTGTGAAACACAACTAAGAGGGAAAGCCTATGGTCAACAGGTTGAAATTTAGAATAGGAAAGTCCACAACTACACCAAAAACTGCCCAAGGACCAATCAACTGAAAAGCCATCATGAGATGGCAAAGATTTCTGAATTCTCTGGGTCAGGAACAAAAAATGATCAAGAGATGAAAGTCAGTTTGAGGCTCTGGCCCTCACGCAGCAGACATCCCTAGGAGATATGTTTTTTAGCTTCAGTCTGAGTTTCCATATCTTTTGCTGGAGCTCTCTACAGTCAAAGGCTCCCCCTGCTAACCTGTCAAATATGATTTCCTAACAAAATTCCTAACCAATTTTTGGAGCCAATCACTGGAATCAGATCACACAGATTTCTGGAATGCAGAAGTTAAATAACCAGATTTCCTTATCAAGGCTTTCTTTTTTTTTTTTTCTTCTTCCAGGGCAAAGATTTTTATTAAACTAACTCCTAGCAGATGTTTTTAATTTGTGCATTTCATTTATTTTTTCCATGCAATAGAGACCTGGCTGGGGGGGAAAAAAAAAAAGGCTAAAATTATCAAAAAAATATCTACAGAATTTGTTTCTTCTTTCCTCGATATTTTCTAGTGAGACAAGAAAAATATTAACAGGAAATTTCTCTGGAATTTTGGGACAAGCTGAAACAATATGGGGAGCTTGCTGCCGACTTATTTTCTCAAATGCATTTACATTTTCCAACCCGTAAAGACAAGCTGTTAACAGCTCCTTGGAAAAAAAGAAAATTTAGCTGATGTTTAGATTTCTGCCCTGGAGTTTAACATTTATTAGCAAACCAGTGTTTGGGTACCAGGCAGTTTGGTAGGGGTCACGAGGGAAGACGCTGTGCTTTACAGCACTAGGGAGTGCCCCAGTTTCCTCCCAAAACAAATGGTGACACTTGAAAGCCAGAGTCATGAGGGAATGGCACAGATGGAAGCACATGTTGGCCACTGGCCATGAGTTGTCCCCGCCAAATATGATGGAGAAGGGGGAAAGCCACTTTTATTGCATCTGCTTCAATATTTCTGGCGACATCGCTCATGAGGGAATCACAGCACAAACTCTGCCCCAAGCAGGGTTCAACTCTTTCTTCTCACTCCTTGAAAACCAAACAAATGACTCCAGGAGACATGGGCTCACCCCCATGTGCCCACGTGCTCCTTCGCACCGCTCCAGTGGGTCCGTATTTCTCCGCTTGCACCTCCCCAGGCTGATGCCTGCGGTGACGGGAAGGTCAGAGCAAGGGTTTCACGTTTCCCAGCCCGGCTGTTTACCCGGCGCTCAGGCTGAATTCAAACAACTGCTAGAGAGTGGCCTGAGTCAACAAGAGATCTGACAGCCACCCGATTCCCGGGCAGGTTTTCCTGCCAACTTCCCAATAAAGAAAGAGAGCTGGGCTCAGGCTCAAGGTTTGACCTTATTTCGCTTCATGTTGTGCATTTATTGCCTGATCTTGGATAATCCAAGGCATCTCAGTGACGGGCACATCGTTCTCACTGCTGGGTGAAGGTGCTTGTGATGCCTCGTGGGTCAGATGGATGGCTGGGTCTCCCAACCTGTGCGCTGAGCTATAGTCTGTACCCACTGGGATGCCAAGACCCACAGAAGTTTTTATGGGCAGAGCCCGGAGATTTTCCCAAGCCTGACAGCTATGCAAAAGCAAGGTATTTCTGCAGTGATGGAAAAGCAAGGTCTTTCTGCAGTCATGGCTAATAGGGATCCCACCAGCATGGGTTTGGGGTGAAGGCAAAGGTGGCCAGAGGGTCACAGTAGCTGCAGTCCCCCGCATCTGCAGGACATGCTCTGAGCACTGATGTGTTGCGTGTCCACTCCCCATCCTGCTTTAAACATAGATGCTCATTCCAGAGCTGACCAGCTAAATATTCTTAAAAACTTTTCTCATGCATTGTCCAACCCAGCCCTCCATGCCTGGACAAGCACAGCTCCCTTGGACACATGCAGGAGCACACGCATCCACCTCGATCCCTGGCATCCCACACCGCTGCTGCCTTCGGATGCTACTCAAAAATCTGGTCCTTTTACATTCAGACAGAGTCAGTCATCAATGAAATGGGGTGACTAAGGCATGGCGCTGGCACACGCCAGCCTCATCCCACGTTGCCTTGTCTTGCTTGCAGTTGTGCCATTGTCTGCCAAGGCCACCCAACCCCACTGCTGCAAGCACGGTATGGCCGGGCATCCAAAGCCAAGCCAAAAAAGGCAACCACAGGGTTTCCAAAATTTGGACTGGTAAAGCCGTATCCAAAAAATACCTTTTCCCACCTGCATGTTCTCTACCAAGAACTTGCCCAAACTGCTGCCCTTGCAACAGCCATAAACAATTTAATGGTTTATTAAATTCCTCTGCTATTTAGAGTGCCAATGTGCTTGACTTGGGTTAGTTTCTGAGTAGCTCATCTGCACCCAGAACTTAAGTAAAGGAAAAAGGGAGAGGGGAAATGCAGCAGGAACCAGAAGTGATTTCGTGTTTAAGTGGACCAAAGGCTTTGCTGACTGCATTCCCCCACACACATGTTATTCACAGATGCTGTGGGCTGGAAACCCATTCCCTGACCCTGGCAAATCAACATTGGAAAAACAAACAAACAAACAAACAAATTAACTAAAATATCACTACTGGCAAGTGCCTCTTCTGTCACGACTTGTCCTGCTCAGGTCAGTTCAACAACACGGAGATTTCGGGACTGAGGTCACTTCCAAGTCCCTCTTCCCACCCCAAAGCCTCGTCCTCAGCTGTGAATGGGATCCAGCACTTTAGCAAGGATATGGACCCAGGCTGGGAAAAAAAAGCAGGTTTCGGTTTTGGTTTTGTTATTTTAATTTTTTTGCAAAGGGAGTGTTGTTTTGTGAGCATCGATCCATCCCTGAAGCAGTGGTGTTGGCACAAAGTGATGTTTGGGGTGGAGGGACTTCATTGAGCTGCTCAAGCCCAAATCACACCCTCACAGAATCATAGAATCACAGAATGGTTTGGGTTGGAAGGGACCTTAAAGACCATTTAGTTCCAACCCCCTGCCATGGGCAGGGACACCTTCCACTAGACCAGGTTGCTCCAAGCCTCATCCAGCCTGGCCTTAAACACTTCCAGGGATGGGGCATCCACAGCTTCTCTGGGCAACCTGTTCTAGTGCTTCCCCACCCTCTCCATGAAGAATTTCTTCCTGATATCTAATCTAAACCTCCCCGCTTTCAATTTAAACCCGTTACCCCTTGTCCTGTCACTACAGGCCCTTGTAAAAAGTCCCCCCCAGCTTCCTTGTAGCCCCTTCGGATACTGGAAGGCTGCAATAAGGTCTCCCCAGAGCCTCCTCTTCTCCAGGCTGAACAAGCCCAGTTCTCTCAGCAGCTCCAGCCCTCTGATCATCTCCGTGGCCTCCTCTGGACTCGCTCCAACCGGTCTATAGCCTTCTGATATTGAGGGCTCCTCAGCTGGACGCAGCACTCCAGGTGGGGTCTCACAAGAGCAGAGTAGAGGGGGAGAACCTCAGCTGCGTCCAAGTGTTCCTGTTAGAAATCCCTGTCTAATTAGGAAGGTTGCTAAGAAAATCAATGAGCAGGAAAAACCCCCAAGTCAAAACCTCAAATTTCTGCCCCGGGCATGCTGGAGTCTCCTATTAACATCAAGGTGGGATGATTGCCTGGGTCGTACCTGGGGTGAAGGGACAAGTTTCCTCCAAATAGATTTATAGTGGTGGCTAAGGAGCCTTTATTCTCCACTTGAGCAGGATAACTTGGCAGCACCCATCTGCATTTTTCGGGGCAGAAAAATTCAATCTCCTTGAACCAAGTACTTAGTCCCTGCTTTCAAGCCCACGAGCAAGACACATGCAGTGCAATCCATCCTCCTGCTTATCCCCTGGCAAAAGCAGACAGAGCATTCCAGCTCCGGAAAGACTGAAACTGGGGAGACACATCTCCTCTTGGGGCTTGCGGCCAGATTGAGGTGTGAGGGTCAGGACACCCTATTTTTCTCCCAATACCACTGGGAGAAAAACACCTCCTGTCCCAGCGAGTTATTCCCATTGTTTACCAGGCTCAGCTGTTCTCCAGGTTTCCTGGAAATAGCTGGAAAGCCCAGCAGCCCCTCGGCATTGGCGATAGCTGCTCATGGCCCTTTCGTATGTCCGAGAAGAGAAGGCTGCAGCTGCTCCGAGGGATGGTGGCAGTGCTGGGTGACAACAAGGTCAGGAAAACAGAGCCTGGCCACACTTCCTCCCTTCGGGCATGTGAACGGGGCATGCACAGCCCGTGCCGTTGGCGGGGCTGACGCATGCTCCAGCTGCCCTGCGTCCCCATCATCCCTCCTGGCTGTGGAGCATGGGATTCCACGCTTGGCTGCCTGCCAGCGGGCCATGCATGGCCAAAAAATAAATACGTCAGTAAACAAGTTCACCTCGCTGACCTGCAAAAGGCTCTTCAGGTTGGGCAAACAAACACCAGAGCTGACCGTCAAGGCGTCAGGGAGGGGAATAAATCAGACTGTCTGGAAAGTTGAAGCCATTTCACACCAGCCCCTGCCCAAATGCCAGCTGCTGAAGGGTGCCAGCCACAGCAGGCAAGCCCAAAGCAGGGCTGGGGCTGGGCAGGAAAAGAGCAGCACCTCCTTTTCCCGTTGGATTTATCATCACCCCTTCCCCAGTCCCGATGCAGCACCATTTCTCCCCAAGCCATTTCACTTGTCCCATCTCGGACACACCACTGCATGCTCAAATAACCTTTGAGATTGAGCAAAGTTTTCCCCACTTTCCAACCCAAATCTCCGCAGGTGAGGTTCTAACACCTTGTTCCTACCCACATGGGTTGATTTTGAAGCTCCACATTGCACTACGGTAAGGACCGGAGATGCACACCAAAATGTACCAACATGGGGACACAGTGCAGGATGCTCTGGCACACCCAGGTTTGGCACAGAGAGTGCTGGATCTGCAGGTAAGAGCAGCTAAAGCCACAGTCACGGCGGCCTTCAGTGTATCTCTGCATCCTCGTGTGCCTCAGTTTCCCCTGCCTGGAGTGATAAAGCTGGAAATCCTCTGAGGACTGAAAGACTGGGGAGAGGGGAAAAAAAAATCTCAGCAGCCAACTACGAACCAAGAGCACGATGCCCCTGGAGATAAAAAAATAAATAAAATTTAAAAATGAAAAAACAAAGGGAAAAGCCTAATTCCGAGGTGTTTCAGCA